>NC_086318.1:148616168-148866168 GCF_036172605.1 Pelobates fuscus
TAGTCAGTCCTGTCCCCCTCCTCAGTCCCTGTCCCCCTCCTCAGTCCCTGTCCCCCTCCTCAGTCCCTGTCCCCCTCCTCAGTCCCTGTCCCCCTAGTCAGCCCCTGTCACCCTTCCTCAGCCCCTGTCACCCTTCCTCAGCCCCTGTCCCCTCCTAAGTTCCTGTCCCCTTAGTCAGCCCCTGCCCCCCTCCTCAGTCCCTGTCCTCTTAGTCAGCCTCTGCCCCCTCCTCAGTCCTGTCACCTTAGTCAGGCCCAGCTTCCCTCCAATTTTTATTTAGGGCCCCCACCCACCGCTCAGGGGTGGGGGCCCGGGGGGAGGACATTAGGTCCCCCCCAATTTGTGTTTAGGGTCCCCACCCACCGCTCAGGGGTGGGGACCAGGGGGAGGACATTAGGTTCCCCCCCCAATTTGTGTTTAGGGCCCCCACCCACCGCTCAGGGGTGGGGGCCAGGGGGTGAACATTAGGTCCCCCTACTTATTCTTGTTTAGGGCCCCCACCCACCGCTCAGGGGTGGGGCCCAGAGGGGAGGACAATAGGTCCCCCCCCTTATTCTTGTTTAGGGCCCCCACCCACCGCTCAGGGGTGGGGGCCAGGGTGGAGGACATTAGGTCCCCCCCATTTGTATTTATGGCCCCCACCCGCTGCTCAGGGGGGAGGACATTAGGTCCCCCCCTTATTCTTGTTAGGGCCCCCACCCATTGCTCAGGGGTGAGGGCCAGGGGGGAGGACATTAGGTCCACCCCCCAATTTTTATTTAGGGCCCCCACCACCGCTCAGGGGTGGGGGCCGGTGGGGAGGACAATTGGCCCTCCTCCCTTTTTTTACTTTAGGGCCCCCACCCGCTCAGCGAGCACATAGTCTGCTCACTGTTTAATAGACATGCCCTTACTTGCGCTATAGCGAGTAGGGGCACAATTTACTAATACAAAGTAATTTTTACTTAGTATTAGTAAATTTGGCTGAAAAACCAATTTAGGTATTTCAGCCTTTTGGTAGATAACTCCCTAATACCGTGGGAATTAGGGAGTTATCTACCAAGCGGCTGCAACAAAAGTCCCGAAATGCCGGAGTTCCGAAGTTGCCGAAGTTCCGAAGTGCCAAAGTTGCCGTAGTGCCGAAGTTACGAAGTGTCTAAGATCCGAAGTTGCCGAAGTTATGAAGTGGCGAAGTGCCAAAGTTGCCGAAGTGCCGAAGTCCCGAATTGATGAAGTCCCGAATTTTGGAATGCCGAACCGAGCCGAATATTTTCCCCATGCACATGCCTAAACCTCAGCACTACTGCCCCCAGTCACTGTGACTTGACTGGAGTTCTGGAACTACACCGTCCTGAAACCGAATGGGGCAACTCACTCAATCCACTTCCAGGCACTGGACGACACTCAGTCCTGGGAGCTATAGTCCTTACAAGGACTTTCCCCATTGAATACTCCACACTGGAACAAGGTGGAGTATTGATTAGCCCTTTCCCCTCACAGTAACCAGACGACACATAGTTCTGGGAGTACAAGCTGGAATGCTTTAAACTGGCCAGATGGACTGCTATTATACATTTATGGACACAGTCAAAAACACCCATGACACTCCCACACAAAACAGGATAATCCCTCCCCTGTGTCTAGGAGATAATTGAGTCAGGAACTGTACAAACTCAATAATCTCCAGGTACAGAAAAATAAAAAAATTATAAAACACTCCAAAATGCACATAAAATACACGTAAATCCCACAAACGTTACATCCCCTGATAGCCCCGATCTGGGTGACCAACATATGCAAAAATTACCCAGATTGGTTCAGGGGTTCGGGATTTTCATGGAAGTCAATTATTTGCACATGGTCCTATGCCCAAAACAGTTCCATGAAATCATGGCTAGTGGTTGGTCTAGTTCGGTAGTTTAAAAACTAACAAACTACCGAACAGAGTCAATAGTATTAACCTGGAGCTTGTTCACCTTGTTCATTGGAACATTTCCACCAAACAGTGCCCTTCTAAGTGGTGTAGAACCGAACGCAGGCGATGCTGGAAGTCCAGCGGTGTTCGAGAGTTTGTGTCTGATTTCAGTTCCATGAACTCAACAACCAAACACCGCTGCCTGTGTTCATGCGCACGAGATGACCGTCACTTTGTGGTCATTCATGCGAACAGCGGCCACCCAGACGAACAATTAGAACACTGGGGTGGAACGTGTTACAAACTGTCAATTAGGGTTAACAATTTCCCGGGTGGTCCATGGTTCGTGCGCCTGTTCGGTTCCCGAACAGAATAGAGAAAGGGCACGAACCAAGACAGTTAAACAGGTATCCCTGCTGGGGCCATATTCTGTGGGCAGGAGGCTGGCAAGCAGGCTCCTCCAGGAGCTCGTGGCAAACTCATGTGAGAAGGAGAATTTGTACAATGATTGTGTGTGAAATGAAAGGTACATCCAAAATCTTTAAAAGTAAGGCAACTGCATTCTCTGGTTTTTCAGATGAGATGGAGGAAAAGAAGAGGGGGCAGAAAGGGAGGAGAAAGGATCACAATTTCCACTTTCCCAATATTCACTGGCAAATGACTTTTCAGCACCAGCAAGTAGAAATTCACCCCGGGTTAGTGTGCCATGGACCTCGAAGCTTGAAGTGGTGTAAATTGTAAGCCTGTCTTGTAGCATGGGCTTTGAAATGTTAAGTTCTAGGGAAACAGTGAAAGAAAAGAGAGAGAAGGAATTGAGAAAGAGCCTCAATCCAAGGATTCTAACAGGGTTACTTGACCAACTGAGAATTTTAATATTATGACAGGAGGCTTCATAATTTGCATTAACTTTCTTTACTTACTCCATAGCTGTAAAGCAATATACAGTAAGCAGAGCATAAATCCTCCAGAGGGATAGAGACAGAGAAAAGGTCCCTAAACCGGTACTTAGAGTGAGTGGGAAGGCAGGAATAATTAACAGGAAAATAGGAATGTCAAGGCCAAGGTCAAGGGAAGCGAGAAAGTCACTAAAATGAGAAACAGAGCCGAGTTAAGGGAACCAAAGAAACAGAGTAGTCAATACAAAGCCGGATCAAAACCAAAATACAATACAAATACCAAGGTACACGCTATTTGGACACTAGAACACTAGGAACCACAACAGGGAACTGTGCCTTGGGCTGATTGTGGTTTTATATGTTTGAGGGGGGGGGGCGTTGTGTAGCGTAACCACGTCCCCAAAATGTGAGAGCTCGTCCCCACTGACGTCATGACACTGGCTTGTGAGTGGCGCATCATAAAAAGAGCCGGGTGCACAACGGATTGGATCAGCAGCTGATCGGCGGACTGCCATGCCAGGCATTCGCACGACATTGTTCACCTTTACAGGTAATTTGCCTACCGAACGTGATTACACTATTCACGTTCAGTGGGTTAGTGTTCCCTATTGGTTCATTGGTTTGACCAGGAAAGGCCGGTTGTTCCCTGTCGATGGCTTTTGACGCTTTGTTCAGTTCGCATCCATAGGAACCGTTCGCCTGATTTTGTTCAGTTCCTTTTGCACCACGAATCTCCTTTAGCTGTCTTTTCAGTGGCCATCTTTAATCTCAGCCATTTTACACAGTTCTGTTCCCGGGCATTGTTGAGTGTTGTTAGGAGTTTTAGCCTGTGAGGACGGAATTTAGTGTGCTGGTTAAACTTATGTAGAAAGTTAATGCCTGCCTCTGTGGTACACCTACTACTGCTTTCTCAGGGACCTATTACAGGTTAGTGATAATCTTGGGGAGTGGGTTTCTGTGCTGAGCGGAGCTGTACATGCTGTCTACTTACATTCCCTGGGTGAGCACCAGTGTTAAATGGTCTGCCTCTATATTTGCGGCTATATATAAGTGCCACTGAACCCCCCCCACCCCCCCCCCCCCTGTGGTCTCTGCAAACAACCTGCCATATAGTGTACATATTCTTGGGTGAGCCTCAAGTATTTTATTTCATTGCCATACCATGGAAGATACTCAGATCCCCACAGACCTGCAATCGCTTATCAATGTGGCTGTCACCGCTACAGTTGAAAAAACCTTGGCTAAGGCATGAGATGGTATGTAGGACTTTCAATCTGTAGTGATTGGGATTTCGAAATGGATCGCGCTCAGAGTCTGTAATAAAAATAAAAAGGAATAGGTACCTATATCACATATAGGCAGCCTTTGATATTATCACCTGTGATGTTAAAATATCATACACTTAAAAATCTGTTTAACCAATAAAATATGCCAAAAGTGTGTATGCAGTTATATATAACAAATGTGGAGTGCTCTGAGTGGAAAGACATACCACTTCAAATA
Source organism: Pelobates fuscus (assembly GCF_036172605.1). Classification (NCBI taxonomy): domain Eukaryota; kingdom Metazoa; phylum Chordata; class Amphibia; order Anura; family Pelobatidae; genus Pelobates; species Pelobates fuscus. The sequence continues at coordinate 148,620,462 of NC_086318.1, forward strand.
GACCCAGTGGAGCTCTAATATTGATAAACCATAAACACCTACACTTAAATAGGGGAATAGTTTATAAGGGAAATAGCTAAAAGAGAAAACAAATTGACAAAATATGGTGTAGTATATATGGATAATTGTAATCCTCTTGTGACTGGTAATGTTGGACTGTCTGAGTGCCCGTACCACGATCCTCCGATTATTTACTTGCGCGCAAACTGGAGAGACGCTGAAGTAAATGGACATGTACATCTAACAGGATCCATAGCGACTACAGCAAAGTAAGAAACATTACCATTCACAGGAGGACTCCTGAGACATTTTCTTCAAGCTTACTTTATATTATCTAACGGGATCCCTTAGATATTCACCAACTATATAAATACCACAAGCACGATGAATATTGTGGGACTCTAGCCCCACGCTTGTACGCTCGACAAACATCTCTGTAGAGATAGATGTTATAACATTCAGATTTTATGTTTGTGTTTTATAATTTTTTAGTATGTACATTCATACTCATTTTGATGTATTTGTATATGTTTTTTATAATTTAAAATAAAGTGTCTTATTCATATAAATGCTTTATCTCCTTTTGCGCTCTTTTTGTCTTTTGTATTTTAAGGCTGGAGATAACACCTGGCCAAACTCTCAAAGGGTAGAGAGGTGTCAGAAGACTCAGATTCCTCTTCCAGGGAACAAACCCACCCGGTGAAAAACCATTGGAAGGGTCCAAAGCAGGGCCTAACAAGGCCTAACAGGGTAAGCTCATCCATTCCATAGCCCCCACTGGCACAAATTATTTCCTCGGACAAGGAGCAAGATCTACCCCTACCCTCTCTATGCTCGATGAGTGGCAGGCAGAAGCTTCCAATTCAGATGATGGGGCATGGGAACCCAATTCACATGTCTGGGAAACATTCCTGGGTGAGTCCCAGATACTAGGAGATACAGACGTGGCAACCGGACGGAGAGTTATGTCTCGATTCAACGGGCTAATGTATGTTTGACCCGAGAAATATCCACCACCCTCGCCAAGGGTATTGGGTGTTGTCTGACCACCTCATGAAGTTTATGCACTTCTGGCTGTGCAAATCACTGGACAAGGAAGTCTGCAAGAGAGCTACGCTCAGTCACCCCATCCTTCACTGACGGGTAAGGTAGCATATACAACTGGGGGAAAATGGAACGCCAAGCTATGCAAATCTATTTATGGGAAAATGGGAGGACAAATTCATCTGGTCCCCATCCCAGTTTGGCGCAAATCTGGTCCTCTGGCAAAGGTATATAGATGACGTAATCTTTATATGGAAGGGGGATTTACCCTCATTGAATCTTTTCAAGGAATATCTGAACCACAATCCATACCATCTTCAATTCACCTTCAATCAGTCCCAAGACCATGTCGAGTTTCTTGATCTAGACATTTATATAAAAGAGAATACGATTCACACTAAAACCTTCAAAAAAACAGTCAACTGCAATAGCTTTATTCCAGCCAACAGCTATCACAAAAAAACATGGTTGGATAATATACCTTTCAACCAATATAGAAGAATTAGACGCAACTGCTCAGAACAAAATGTAGCTAAGATACAGATGGAAGAAATGACAAAAAGATTTGTAGCCAAGGGGTATTCAACAGACCTACTCGATAAAGCATCCCAACAAGCCCTCGATCTACCAAGAGAAGCTATCCTGGGTACAAAGAAAAAAGACTCAGTAGACTCCTTCACACAACCTGCATTTATTACGAATTACAGCAATCAAGCATCCCAAATCAAAAAGATCTTCAACAAGAATTGGACCATTTTGAAAGGCGATCCAAGTCTGGAGAAAATTCGGGGTGAAAAACCAAGAATGATATACTCGAAGGCTCCTAATCTCAAGACTTTGCTAGCCCCTACAGTTAAAAATAAGAAGAAAACCTTCAAAGGCACAGAATGTGGATTTACTTACTGTGGCAAATGTATAGGCTGCAAACTCAACACCAGCACAAGACAAATTACAAAGGAGTTCCAACATAAAGAAACAAAAGAGACGTTCAAGATAAAGACAATGCTCAACTGTGACTCCATAGGGGTCATCTACTTACTCAGCTGTCCATGTAACAAACAATATGTGGGCAGGACAAAAAGAAAATTCAAGATCCGTCTATACGAGCACATTAGAAATATCAAAAGAGGATTCCAGAACCATAACCTATAACGACATTTTAGCGAATACCACCACAGCAACCCCATCGGCCTCAAATTTATAGCAATTGAGAAAGTCGAGGTACATTGGAGAGGAGGCAACTTAGAAAAGGAACTGGACAAAGTAGAAGCAAAATGGATTTTTAATTTAGACACATTAGAACCGAAAGGCTTAAACAAAGATTCCGAGCTGAATGCCTTTTTATAAGCAACTCTTATGAGCCAATCTTATGACTATATCCATTCATCAACTTATTTTTAATGTCTAATTTTTAATTTTTTATTTATTTTTATATTTATTTTTATTTTCATTTTAATTTTGATCCTATTTTTATTTTATTTTTATTTCTATTTCTATTTTTATTTTTTTATTTTTTTTCAGTTTCATTTCATTTTCACTGTCATTGTCATTGTCACTGTCATTTTGATTTTCATTTTATTTGAATTTTATTTTATTTTTATCTTTATTTGAATTTATTTTAATTTTTATATTTTTATTTTCATTTTTATTTCTATCTATTTTTACTAATATCTTTATTTTATGTCTACCACGATTTCATCCTAACGTGATCCTATATCTATATATTTATCTCATTCCCCTTTCTTGATTGCTGTCCCCAAGATGGTTTATCTGCCATCTATTGTCATGTCTTACCACTAGAGTTTTGGTAAAAGAGTATGTTGGGATAAATTTGGATTGTTTCCAGTTTGTACAGAAGTACAAGGAACTTATAGTCACTATTTAATTTATGATATTTCTCTCTCCAAAATTTATGTTTCTCTCTAGATTAAGATTGGTCACCTATCTTGATCGCAAATTGAAGATTATGTTAGCTTTAGTGTACTAATAATCTTAATTTTAGTAATGACAGGAGGCGAATATTTGCATATCTTTCTTTACTGAAAACTCCAGCAGCATAGTAACAGTAACAACCAATGAGAAAAAAGATATGCTGCCCATAAAAGCATCTGTCTATGACATCATTTCCTCTTTCTTTGAGGCGAAAAAAATAACAGTAAACATATAAACAGATCAAGTTAACAATTCAATAACATGGTAGTAAGATAAACTTCGGAAGATCCATGATATGGCTGTGTTGAAGATGGTTCTTTATCCCGCAGTAGAGATTTTCATACTGAAAGGAAAAGAAAAAAGTGAAAGGTTTCTGGCGTGGCAGTATGTCCGCATATCAAAACATTAATCTGAACACTAATGACTATTAGTTTGGCTAGTCTACAGTTAGATATAGTACTGTATAATACAACGTGAGACAATATGACAAAAAAACCCGCCATCTATTGATGAAATCTGATAGGTTATACAATTCATACCTGGTTAAGAAATAGCGTCTAGATCAGAAAACATATATCGACAATCGTCAGTATGCTTACCTGAGCACTAATACTTGCTCCCGTCAGATCCGAGAATAACCTGGGTGGGATACTATAGGGTGGGAAATATTCGCCTCCTGTCATTACTAAAATTAAGATTATTAGTACACTAAAGCTAACATAATCTTCAATTTTACCACATGACAGGAGGCTTCATATTTGCATTTTTAAAGCTTAGAATTAATTAGTGTGAAGGAAGCATGAGATGTATGACGGAAGTAGAACGTCCTGAAAGTACTTTCTCGTGACCAGTCTGCGCAGCGCATGATGTCGGTTAGGGAGGCGCCCGCCGTGAAGGCTTGGGATGCAGCCGCCCCTCTGACCGAGTGTGCGCCGAAATGAGCATCAACTCCTGCCAGCGATAGTAGCCAGCGAACCCATCTAGCCAGTGTGGTCGAAGACACCGGTCCGTGAGGTCTTACGTAGGAAATCAACAGTTGGCCCTTCGAATTGTTTCGAAGGGGGGCAGTGCTTTCCGTATATCTCATCAGCGTCCTAACGACGCATAGTTTGGGATCTGATCCGAAGTACGGATATGATACAGAGGTGGAGTCTGATTTCGTCCGTCTTGTGATGGAGAAGGTAACTCCTTCTGGAGTGAGGGAGAAGCCGTCCACGTCGAATGCTCTAATGTCTGACACTCGTCGAAACGAGACGAGGCATAGCAACAGGGTCAGCTTGGCTGAAAGTTGCTTCGGTGACAGATAAGGGTTGTCTGGCCAAGCCCTAAGGAAATCCAGCACCACGTTCACCTGCCAGAGATTAGAGTATTTGGGTGCTGGTGGTCTCGTTAGTTTAGCGCCCCGTAGTAATCGGCATATTAGTGGATCCTGACCCACTGGTCTGCCTTGTACCGGGACGTGTGCCGCTGATATGGCTGATCTGATCACGTTGAGGGATCGGTAGGATCGCCCTAGCGTGAATAGATGGGCTAGGTAGTTAAGGATCAGCGTGATAGGGGCATTAAAGGGACCGGAGTCCCGTTCCATACACCAATCACTCCAGGCTGCCCAAGCGGATATATAGCACTTCCTGGTGCCTGGAGCCCATGAGTCCCATAGGAGGTGTTTAGTCGATTGTGATAGGCCGTGAACCGCCCAGGAACCCCTGAAATCGTCCAGGCCACCAGTTCTAGTTGTCCGTCCAGGATGAGGGGGTGTGGTTCTCCCCGAGGCCCTGTCAGAAGTAGTGGGAAGACAGGGAGTAGTAGGGGGTGTCCGTGGGACATCTCCAGGAGATCTGGGAACCACGGTTGGCTCTGCCAAAGGGGGGTTACCAGTATGAGAGAGATCCTGTGGGTGCGTACGTATCGTATTACTCGTGGTATCATGGAGAATGGTGGGAAGGCGTAGGCTCCTAGGGTGGGCCAGTCCTGTAAGAATGCGTCTGCAGCTTCGCCCTTCGGGTCTGGAAGCCAACTGTAGTATCTCGGTAGTTGATGATTGGTCCTGGAGGCAAATAAGTCTATTGTTAGCGGGCATGTCCCCCGCCGTAACTCTTGGAATATCTCCCTGTTGAGTTTCCAATCGCTGGTGTCTCGCCAGTGGCGTGAGAACCAATCCGCCGTCAGGTTGGAGATTCCAGGTAGGTATTCCGCCTGTAGTGTGATGTTCCGTCGCAGGCAGAAGCTGTAGATGTCCTTCGTGGCTTCTGTCAATGCTCGAGACTTCGCTCCTCCCAGGTGGTTGATATATTGCACCGCAGAGATGTTGTCCATGCGGAGCAGGATACAGCAATTCGACTTGTCCTTGGCCAGGCTGCGGATGGCGAAGGATCCTGCAATCAGTTCCAGACAGTTGATATGAAGGTTGGTCTCCTCCTCTTGCCATGGGCCTCCCGTGGAGGCGTCTGTGCAGTGAGCTCCCCATCCCCACAAGCTGGCGTCCGATTCCACGATGAAATCCGGGGATGAGCCGAAGATCGCCTTGCCATTCCAGGCTTGTATGTGCATTAACCACCACCGAAGTTCCGTTCTTACTTCTGACGACAACGGGATCCAGTGGTCGTATGAGTGTCCGGTGCGGAGGTATGCCGCTTTCAGTCGTTGCATGGCCCTGTAGTGTAGCGGGCCTGGAAAAATCGCCTGTATGGAGGAAGAGAGGAGTCCCACAATCCGGGCGAGCATCCTGAGTGGTAGTGTGTCCATCCTCAGAACCCGTCTGATCTCTTTCCTTATTGAGGCTATCTTTGCTGAGGGGAGGCGTAGGACACAGTCTTTCGAGTCTATGTCGAAGCCGAGGAATTGAACTGACTGGGAAGGAGAGAGTGCCGATTTTTGTCTGTTCACTATGAAACCTAAAGATTCCAGTAAGTGAACGACAAATTTCGTCTGCAATCGTAGTCTGGAGGCCGATTCGCAGAAAATTAGCAAATCGTCCAGATATACGAGACATCGTATGCCTAGGGTTCGAATGTGAGCCATCACCGGTCTCAGGAGCTTCGTGAAGCACCACGGGGCCGAGCTGAGACCGAATGGCAGACATGTGAACTGGCACGTCCGTCCTCTCCACAGGAAGCGGAGGAAACGTCGGTAGTGTATGTCTACTGGCACGGACAGGTACGCGTCTTTGAGGTCCAGACGTGTAAACCAGTCGTCTCTGATGAGGAGGTCCTGAAGCAGATGGATTCCCTCCATCTTGAAGTGCCTGTATACTACAAATGAGTTTAGTTGCCGGAGGTTGATAACCGGTCTGTAGTCGCCTGTTTTCTTTTTGACCAGGAAGATGTTGCTTATGAAGCCTCCACCTTCTGGCGCGTATTGTACTGCGCCTTTCCTGAAGAGTGCGTGGATCTCCTCGTCCACTAAGTGTTCTTGTTCCTTTGACATGTGGATCGGAGGAGGGGATCCGATTTGAATGGGGTCTTCGAAGAAGTCTATGACGAAGCCTCGCACTGTCTGTAGTACCCAGGGGTCCCTGGTAATCAACTCCCAGTTCTGAAAGAAAAGGGACAGGCTGCCTGCAATAAAATGCGAAACATTTTGGGATGTATGTGAACTCACCATTGGAGAAACGGCCGCGTCCTCGGCCTCGAAATCCTCTAGACCTCCCAGTTCCTCGGGACGCATAGGGTCTCTGCGTCGTGGATGGGAAGAAACTTTGGGATTGTGCGAATGGTCTGGAACCTGAGGACCAGAATCGGCTGGTGGCACGGTTCCGCTGCCGACCAGCCCTTCCAAAAACACCTCTTGCAGCTGGTGTATGAAAAACCTGTTTGAGTGAAGTTTGGGCCTTATTCAACGTGGTGAACAGGTTTACATGTTTCTTCAATTCTGCGATGAAGGCATCGCCAAACAGTTGTCCTTGGGCTTTCGGCCCAAATTCCTTCGCTCCGAGGTCCAGGAGCTTGCTATCGATGCGGATTAAAGCCGATTTGCGTCTTTCTGTGCATAATGCGGCGTTAGCGTTGCCCAGTAGGCAGACCGATCTCTGAGCCCATTCCCGTATGATATGGGGGTCTAGTTGGGAGCCTTGGCTGAGGGCTAGGTCTGCGAAATAGAGTATTTTGGCAATGGGGCCGAGTAAGTCCAGTAGTTTATCCTGTGTTGCCTTCATGCCTTTTTCCACCCCTTTACGGGGATCCCGGCCCGAGCGGAACATGAAGACCGTCATTGTATTGTCGAATTCAGGCGTAAGTGCCACCTTATCGGGTAATAGGGGTCTGGGGCATTCGGCCCGGAGGCGTGCTCGCACTTCTCTTTCCAGCGGTTTGCGCAGCCAGAAGTGTATGAAACTGGTCAGGTGTTCTGGAAGGTTCCATTCGGAGGACCGCGGGTGTCGGATGGTACGCGGGTCAAAGAGTGGATTCCCTTGGTCATCTATGAACACACCATCTCCGGTCGTATCGGTGAGGGAATTGTCATCCCTGACTCCGTCGGTGGTATCCAGGAAAGTCTCTTTAACGTATCTCGAGGAGGTGGGAGGTAGATCTTGCCACTCCTCTTCTTCGGAGATTGAGTCATCCCCTTGCCACTCGTCGATCACGTCTAGGGTGCGTGGTACGTATGATTCCTCTTCGTCGGAGGATTGAAGCGGTTGGGTTGCGGGCAGTTGACGGCCCGTGTTCTTGCTCCGTTTAACGGGTATTTTGTTCTTAGTCTTAGTGGACGGGGGGCTCGAAGCCTTGCGATGTCCCTTCGTCTTGGGTATCTCCGAGCCCGAAGTTTACATCCGTTCTGGGGGGCTCATGTCGCCCTGACTTAGGGGTCTAGCCTTCAAGAGGGCTTTTTCCACGGATGCCGCTACTGCAGCATTAATCATGGCTTGAAAATCCTGGCTGGATTGTGTATCCTCCATGATGTTTAGACTAATTTCCGTTCTGTTGGGCGATAATAAAAAATCAGTGGAGGTAGTGGAGAAGAGTCAGTACATGTAGTGACAGACTCTAGGTACAACTGGGGGGCCGCCCAGTTTTGTGAAATGTTTAGGGAGGCGTATGTGTATGGGCTGTCGCCTGGTAAGAGGCCGCCTTCAGTATGAGCTCAGTGTTGGTGTATAGGTGGGTTCGCCACAGTTGTACACCAGAGCTGTATGCACGTTATGTAAATAATCAGGGCTGGATGCCAGTGCAGTTAATTCCATGTGCATATATTCGGGGTTTACCCCGGGTGGTGTGCCGTGGCAATCAGAGGACACCCACATCAGATAATGGTCAGTGACCTTGCATGCGTATCTGGGGGGTCACCCCAGGTGGCGTGCCATGGAAAAAAGCCCAGAGGACACCCACATAAATATGTACAGTCAAGTACAATGATATAATATGACCCTTGATGGGTGCTATAAAGTAATATACCCTTGGAGGGTTAAGTGGTATCATGTGACCCTGTGCAGGGTATAGGGTAATATGCCTCTTATGGTATAGCATGCAATCTGTATATATCTTGTTGGTGGTATGGTATTAGGTGAAGTCCTGACATCCATCCATAACATATGTGAAAAAATCCAACTTTATTTCAAATGTGTAGTAGAGGAAAAAATCCAACTTTATTTGATACTAGGAGGGTCCCTTAAGGGTTGCGTGAGAGAGAGAGCGGAGATCGGGTGATTCCCGATCCGCTATACTGAAGAGGGAGACGGCCGCCGAGGATCTCGCGATTTGCGAGATCCAAGATGGCCGCCGGCCGCGTGTACCGCCGACCGCGCTGAAATTGCTTGCGGTCGCGGCAGGGAGACGCGGCGATAGAGAGCGAGAGAAAAAACCTAATAAAACATTACCCGGTCTCCCCTACCCGTCCCCACACAAACTCCCAAACACATGTAGGATCAGTCCGCGTGGCGAGCGCAGCACGGGCAGCCGTGCCGCCCGCGGACCGTCAGACACTGTGAGGAGAAAGCTTCAAAGTAAAATAGCAATACAGGAGTATAACGAAGTTAAAACATAAGGGGAAAGTAAGGGGACAGAAGGAGAGCCGGGAGTGAAAGGTTTATGAGAAAAGTATAACATGAAATTATATATAATAAAATATACAGTGACAGAGAGGTAAAGGGTACTCTGACCTTTGGCTGGAGCAGCAAAGAAAGAGGAAATGATGTCATAGACAGACCCTTTTATGGGCAGCATATCTTTTTTCTCATTGGTTGTTACTGTTACTATGCTGCTGGAGTTTTCAGTAAAGAAAGATATGCAAATATGAAGCCTCCTGTCATGTGGTAAAATTGATATCAATCTAGTGTCCTGCTAATGTTTCGATACAATTGGTAATCCTATTGAAAAATCCCTTTCTACAACGTTCTGTACTCTTATAACATTTGGATGAAGTTCAAGCTATATGTTATATACTATTATTATGCAGACTAAATTCTGTATTCCATATTTTATACTTTATATTGTATTATTTATTTGTATTTATATGGGATCTATTCATTCATGTATTCATGTAGACTCTAGAATCAAGATATTAACCCTATAGAGCTATTGTAATCAGCAGTGTTTGAAAATCAATATGTGTTATATCTGGATTCACCCTGCTTTGAAATAATGTGGGTTTGTATGATTACTGCTCCATAGTTGTACATCTACATATGGATCGATATTCTGCATTATAGATGTGCATGTTATTTGTGTGGTTTTTTTTTTATATGGCATTATTCTTTTTGCCCCTTTCAATTCATTTAGTATTTTTCCGTTACCCTAACATTGTAAGATCACAGATAAAGTGGCTGACTTGATTAAGACCGTCCACAGCTGTCCGAGATAATCTTGTCAATACGAGCTATAAAAGTACATTAATTACTCCCCTAGTATTACGAGCCTCTGATGAAGTGACATCATTCAGTCACGAAACGCGTAAGGCAATTTACGGCAGGAGCCGCATCTTTACCGAGATCCAGTGGAACGCAGACCAACACAGAGTGAGACGCACGCGAGGATTTTGAATACCAACTTCCCGGCTTTTCTTCCCACTGTTACCTCTTGACCGGTCAGAGGTTCAGTGAGCAACCGCTTAACTTGGATTCTGCTTATCCCAAAGGACTTTGTAAATATACTAATCCATTTTTTTATATTATGTACCACATTTTCATTCATTTTTTCTATCATTGATGTTAATTAAATAAATTTTATAGATTTTTTTATGGAAAAATACAGGTGTTATTTGAAGTTTTTTTGAAGTTACAAAGTACTAGAGGACACTCATTTTTATCACTCTGGATCTATGCCAGTGACTTAAGGCATGAGCAGTAGCCCTCACTGCAAGACATTTGATTATATTTCTGTGTTTGTCTATTAACTTATAAATACATTATTATAGACACCAACACAGTGCAAGACATTTGATTATATTTTTGTGTTTGTCTATTAACCATGCAGCTGGACCGTATATACATTGGGTTGCTGGAGTCCATATCCATTGTTTTTATTTTTATTTTTATTTTATTTTTATATTTTTACTGTTTCTTTATTTATTTTTTGGTTAGAAGATCTCCTGGTACGTCTAGGGTTAATTCCCCTTATACACAGTTTTATTGTTTCAGAGCTCTAATGGGGAGCTCATTTACCAGTTGAGAACTTCTTCAAACCATAAACTATTTGTATCATTATATTTTGAGACCACAATTATATCAACCATTTTCTCCACTCATCCAGGGTAGATTTTTCCACCCATATCTATAAGGTAGCATATACAACCAGCTAATGTTGGCCTTCATGGCAAGAGGGGGAAGCGACCCAAGGAAAGGAGTCAAAAAGGGATTTAAAGGAGACCAAGACAAGTTCTTTGGCGCAATTGGGCCCTTGCCTGAGTGATGACCTCGGTAGATGTAGCTTCGCAGGCAGAATCTTATTTCTGCTTTTTGGGCAACACTAATGTGACCCTCTCTTCAGAGAATTTCTGTGTGGCACTCTTCAGAATAGATGGCAAATTGGTGGATCTTTGGGCCAATGACTGGGCCCATAGGCATGTGGAGAGCTTTTTGGTGAACCATTTATGAAGGTGCTTAACAAGCATGTGAATGTATTCACATTGCTCAACATGGCACAATCCTCAATGAGCAAGGTGTTCCGAAGCAATACTTTTGGCAGGGCTTGTCAGCAGCAGGGTGTGCCACCAGCCATTTCAGGCAATAAAGCTCCCGTTACTCATGTCCTCAACCCTTCTACCAGAAATGGTTGGACAACAACCTTTTCAGTATTCCAGGGCTCAAGCAGGCCACCGAGGTCGGGGACGTGTTTGAGAAATCTTCACTTCAGGTAAGACACCGTTCTTCAACCATTCTGCCTTCTGTTTTGACCAAGGCAACCACCAGGAGTCGTCTTTCAATTTTTTTCTAGAACTGGGTAGACCTTTACTCCGATACTTGGGATTCGAGGTCACTCCAATCACACCCTCAGTGCCCACTGCACTTTACAGCTTCAGACGCACGACTCATAGCCCAGGAACTGCAAGACTTATGAACAAAAGGGGCCATTCAGCCTGATATGTCTCAAATAAGATTTTTCCGCAATATGTTCCTAGTGCACAAAAAGACAGGGTAATTTTGTCAACCTGCGCAAACTAAATGCTCACATCATTTATCATCATTTCAGGATGGAGGGAATTTATATCTGAAGGGACCTCCTCCAAACAAGCGATTGGTTCACCCAACTTGAGCTCAAGGATGCTTATCCATTTTCGGCAACCATCCAGATTTGGGTTGGGATGCCACCAATGTAAGGGCATCCATGGAAGTAGTATAGACGATGGTATAGACTCGTAGTATAGACTCATTAGTATGCTGTATTTTATTTTCTTTCTTTTTTGCATACTCAAATCGTTATAGATTTTGAACAAAAAATAAATGTTTTGCAGAATTCTTCACCATAAGTCTGTCTCCCAAACAGCACTCTTAATGCTGGAAAGACTTCTTTATCAAAAGTATGCACACAGCTCATTCACCGACAATACCATATCTCTCAACTTTGGCTTTGCTGGGAGCCATCAGAACAATTTTCTGTGTCAGTTATGTGTTGTTGGTTTCCACTTGATAAAGCCCTATGTGGTGAAACATGTTGTGGATTTTTTTGGAAAGCATTCTAATTAAAGAGATATTTGCTACTTTTATACCGTGATTGAGTAGTTTTCCTTTTTTATTTTTGCCGGGCATCCTGTTCATCACTCAAGAGAGGATATCATGAAAGAATCCTAGGTGGGGATTGTACCACTTTTGCCTTATTCATTGAGCGTTGTGTCTGCTCAACTAAATGTGGGTACATAATTTTTTTTATTACTCCTGGTTTAGTGTACACAGTGAGCACTATTGTTGTCATTTTTTGTCATTTTTGGGCTCATGGTCCCTATACCATACTTTCAAACTGCACTGCTGATTACACTACTACACGTATCCTACAAGTGGGGATTATACCAGTGTACGCCTATCATACTAGAGCTGGTCTTAGCTCTATAAAAAAAGTAGGACCATATAAGACTTGCATTTTAAAAGTACCACATAATATTGGAACATATTGCACTACTGGCTTTCTTTTTTTTTTGTATATCTATATGGTTCCCAAGAAACTTTGGATCTGGTATCCCTATAGAAAGGACAAAAAGACTCCTCTATGGGATTTGGCTGATACATTTGCAAGATTACACACTGACTTTGGACTTTTATATGTGCTACTTGTTCTTTGTTTTTTTTTTGTTTTAGTGTTTTTAATATCCCAAACACATTTGTTCATAATTGGCACAACCTTTTCCTGTAAATGGTGTTCCCAAGCCTACTTACTCCTTATTACAAAGGTGTTTCATGGGGGGGACTCTTGTCCTGTATTTGATTTTTTTTATTTATTTTTTTGATGTTATGGGTTAAGCTTATTGATGGCTCCAAACCTCACAATATAGCCCAGATAATAACCATACCCAACTCTTTGTTATTGTAGACTTGAAATTCTCCTGCTAACATGGGAGTGTGACTCCAATGCTGGGGGTAGGCTATCCCTGTTGTACTTCTTTTAAGTATTCTTATTTGCTTACATAGATACTAATGTCCCACTTAAACTGTAACAGTGGGGGATTTACCCCCTCACAAGCCAAACACGTGTATTTGATAATATCTGGTTAGTATTACATTGGATTTCACCAATTCACCTACGCATGGGCTCTACTTCTCTCTTTCTCAGGGACTCTCACCTTCTCCCTTCTATTTTATGAAGCTTTTATTTCTGTTTTCCAAAGGCATGCTTGGGCAACATTATCTGCTTTAATTCTGGACCCTTGTACACCTTATTGATTAGGTAGTGCTACCTTTAACCCCTTAAGGACCAAACCTCTGGAATAAAAGGGAATCATGACATGTCACACATGTCATGTGTCCTTAACCCCTTAAGGACAGAGCTTCAGAAGCTTGACTTACGCTTAATGACACAAGCAATTTTTGCATTTTCTTGCTGTTTGCGTTCAACTGCAATTTGCATCTCTCTCATTTATTGCACCGACACATATTATATACTGTTTTTTAAAGGACAGAAAGGGCTTTAATTTGATATAACATATAAATATATAAATGCTTACTTATTATAAAAAAATACAGAAAAATGCAAAAAAAATGAAAAATATTGTTTTTTTTTACAGTTTTTGCAATCATAATGTGTGCATAATTAGTGCAGGTTAAGGAAAGTAATTAAAAATAAATTCATTTATTTGTTCTGATTTACAGAATATATAATGTGTCTGGGATTTTAAGTTTTTTTTGGTAGTTACAGGTCACAAAGCACAAGGAGTAAAATAAAATTTTAATATGGAGCGATTTTAGAATTTGGTATGTTTGTCTTGTAAGCCTAATAGCCATAAAATAAAACAAAATTGCCACACAAAAGTATATATTTATATAAAGTAGACATCACAGGCTATTTACCTAAGGTTGTTTTGACACTTTCTACGTAGCCATTTTACCGCCAACCTCTGCTAAATATTGGAGTAAAATTGTGTTTTTGGGGGGTTTTCGCACACAAACGTATAACAAAGAACTTCTCATGTGTATTTTGTAAAGTTGTTGTGTGCTATTCCTGTACAAAGTTTTATTACGTGTTCAGTTACTTCTGCTGAGTACAACGGTACCCCCATTGTATGTCTTTGGCACTATTTTGTGAAGCTACAGTGCCATATAGGAGACCTGTCCTTTTCAGTATTCACAGTAGAATTTTGAGAGACGGATATAATGAGCCTATGCTTCCATTTGGGGTATTATAACAGTTTGACTGTTCAAAAACCCCCACAAAGGCCTACCATTTGTAAAAGTAGACACTCCAGGGTATCTCATAAGGTGCATATTGTGCCTTAACATGCCCCCATTTTTTTACCATTACATGCCAAAGTATGTGGTAAAAAATAATTGTGTGCATTTTTTACATACGGATTGCATTTTTGCTGGGCATTTTGTATATTTCATATGTGCCACTAAGTTCAAACCCCCCAAATTATGCTCAGCTAAGTCTTCTGAGTAAAAGGACACCCCCATTGTATGTCTATGGCACTATTTCGTGAAGCTACAGTGCCATACAGGAGACCTGTCCTTTTCAGTATTCACAGTAGAATTTTGAGAGACGGATTTAATGAGCCTATGCTTCCATTTGGGGTATTATAACAGTTTGACTGTTCAAAAACCCCCACAAAGGCCTACCATTTGTAAAAGTAGACACTCCAGGGTATCTCATAAGGTGCATATTGTGCCTTAACATGCCCCCATTTTTTTACCATTACATGCCAAAGTATGTGGTAAAAAATAATTGTGTGCATTTTTTACATACGGATTGCATTTTTGCTGGGCATTTTGTATATTTCATATGTGCCACTAAGTTCAAACCCCCCAAATTATGCTCAGCTAAGTCTTCTGAGTAAAAGGACACCCCCATTGTATGTCTATGGCACTATTTCGTGAAGCTACAGTGCCATACAGGAGACCTGTCCTTTTCAGTATTCACAGTAGAATTTTGAGAGACGGATTTAATGAGCCTATGCTTCCATTTGGGGTATTATAACAGTTTGACTGTTCAAAAAAAAACCCACAAAGGCCTACCATTTGTAAAAGTAGACACTCCAGGGTATATCATAAGGTGCATATTGTGCCTTAGCATGCCCCCATTTATTCACCAATATATGCCAAAGTATGTGGTAAAAAATAATTTTGTGCATTTTTTGACATACGGATTGCATTTTTGCTGGGCATTTTGTATATTTCATATGTGCCACTAAGTTCAAAACCTTCAAATTATGCTCAGCTAAGTCTTCTGAGTAAAAAGACATCCCCAATGAATGTCTTTGGCACTATTTTGTGAAGCTACAGTGGCATATTGGAGACCAAGCCATATCAGTTTTTACAGAACTTTGAATTTTGACGCTGGACCTATGTGCAATTTCCAAGCATCTTCGTAAGTTTTAAATTCAAACTACCCCACAAAGGCATACCATTTCTTAAAGAAGACATCCCAGGGTATTTCAAAAGGCATATTTTGAACCTTAGCGTGGGATAATTCTTCCGCTAGCTTGTACCAGGTGTAGTGGTAATAAGCGTTTTTTCTGCCTTTTTGACACACAAAGTGAGTTTGCACAGTATATTTTGCAAACCTTATGTGTACCACCACTCTATAATACTTTATATGTTGCTCAGCTATGTCGGCTGAGTACAAAAATACCCCCGTATGTACCTTTGCCAGGTATATGTGGACATCGGAGGGGCACATTTGGGACACAGCCATTCCATTTTTTTTCAAACTTTACATTTTTACGCTGTGCCCATGTCCCATTTTAGAGTATTTTACCAGGCTATATAATCCAAATACTCCATAAAGCCATACCATTTCTTAAAGAAGACATCCCAGGGTATTTCAAAAGGCATATTTTGAAAATTAGTGTGGGATAATTTTTCCGCTAGCTTGTACCAGGTGTAGTGGTAATAAGCGGTTTTTCTGCCTTTTTGACACACAAAGTGAGTTTGCACAGTATATTTTGCAAACATTTTGTGTACCACCACTCTATAATACTTTATATGTTGCTCAGCTATGTCGGCTGAGTACAAAAATACCCCCGTATGTACCTTTGCCAGGTATATGTGGACATCGGAGGGGCACATTTGGGACACAGCCATTCCATTTTTTTCAAACTTTAAATTTTTACGCTGTGCCCATGTCCCATTTTAGAGTATTTTACCAGGCTATATAATCCAAATACCCCATAAAGCCATACCATTTCTTAAAGAAGACATCCCAGGGTATTTCAAAAGGCATATTTTGAACCTTAGCGTGGGATCATTTTTCCGCTAGCTTGTACCAGGTGTAGTGGTAATGAGCGTTATTAAATGTATTTTTTTACTTTTTAAAACTTTTTTTACTTTTTAAAACTATTTTTTAAACTTTTGTTTTGCTTATTCATTTTTTTAAAGTTTCCTAAACTTTCGTAAAACTTTTTTTTACAGATTTAACATTTTTCTAAGCTTTTTCTTTTACCGTTAACCCCTAACTAGCAGTAAGCAGCACTAACAGTAAATTCCCCATTTTCCCATAACTCCCACCCACCCCAGCTAGCAAAATATTGAATTATACAATATTTAAATTAGTTAATTAAATTAATTTACCCCCTGAGGGTTAAAAAATAAATAAAAGTTAATCGTCAGGGGTTAAAAAAAAATTAGATCACAGTATAATACTGTGATCTGTATTTTGATCACTGTAGGCAGTGATAGACTGGCAGGCAAGGGGTTAATTTTTATTTGGACTGGGTAAAGGGTTTATTTTTTTTTTATTTTTTACTTAAACGTTATTAAAACTTTTTTTTTACTTAATTTTTTTACTTTTTAAAGCTTATTTTAAAACTTTTTTTAACGTTAACCCCTAGTTAGCCTAACACTAAATCCCCCAATTCCCCACTAACTTCCACCCTCCCCAGCTAGCTAAATTTATAATTTTAAAATATTTAAATTAATTAATAAAATAAATTTAACCCCTGAGGGTTAAAAAAAAAAAGAATTAACCCTCAGGGGTTAAAAAAAAAATCAGATCATATTAAAATGTAATCCCTGCCAATTGATCACTGTAGTCAGTGATCAATTGGCAGGGAAGGGGTTAATTTTTTATTAATATGGGTAAAGGGGGGGTGGGATTTTAATTTAACTTTTTTTTTTAACAGCAGGGGGCAGGATCACTGAAGATCCGTCTCCCTGCACTTCACACTGAACCCGGAAGTGCAGGGAGGCGGAGGTGAGTATAGAGAGCACATGTGCCCGCTCTGGCATGCTGTCAGAGCGGGCACATGTACTCTGACAGCCCGATCCGGTGCTCCCGGTCTGCCTCTAATGCAGAGGCAGACCGGAGCACCATTAACCCCACGATCGCCGCGATTGCGGCGATCTGGGGTTAATTTTACCGCGTGACGGACGAGGTCCGTCACCCGTCGTTAAGGGCATCCCCAGGATGACGGACCTCGTCCGTCACCCGTCGTGAAGGGGTTAAGGGGTTAAATATCAATAAGATGCCAATGATGTTGCCTAATTGCTTGTGTGTTCTAATTGTAATGTGTAGAAGGTGATAAAACCTATGTATGTACCTTCGTTTATGATACTGCTCACTTCAATTTGCTGCAATCCATACTTTCTCCATTTCTTACTCTTTTTTTCTCGTTTCCTTATTTGTATCTTGCCTTTTTCTATACCTTGTATGGCTTATACTGTTACTTTGGGATGCATGTCAGATTATTAAATGCATTAAGATTAGCATATTGTCCACTCTCACCATGGACTTATTTATTTGGAATTATTTTGTATGCTGCAGTGCATTCTGTTTTGCTTTTGTATGCGGCACCTCAGTCTGTTGAAAATATTTCTACTTTGTACACCTTATACTTTACTTAGGGATGCATTCTTGCTTAAATGAGCACTATAGAGTCAGGAATACAAATGTGTATTTCTGACCCTATAGTGTTAAAAACACATTTTAGGTCCCAGCCCCTCCTTTCTATAGGAAAGCATTGGATTGGCTGAGATTGTCAATTATGATGAATCACTTCATTTCTATGGTGAAAGTTCAGCATCTCTATGCAGAGCGTGAAGATGCTGAATGTCAGTGCTGCACGTTGTGTAGCACTGACCCAGAAAGCATCTGTAGTGGCCATCTGAGTGACTGACACGGAGGGTGTTCCTATGGAAATATGACGTGTCTGAGGACTACCCAATATCCACTCTGTATAATTTCATTACATGTATGGGAAATATATCATGGATGTGTCAAAGGTATAGGATATTAATTTGGCTATCGTGGTGTATTTGTAAAATGATTATCTGTTTATAGCGTATTGCATTAAATTACACAATGTTTATTTTTAAAATATGTTTAGATAAGGGTTGTAAATAAACCACAACATCCACAACTACAAGATCCTCTTCAATCAATAATTTTTTTGAAAAAAGGAAAAGATAACCCTCCAGCAAGAATCGCAACAGCAAGAGCAAATAATACAGCTGGAACTGTATTATGTTTTTCAATATTCTCAGATGTTTCATTACAAAGATCATACATGCAAGCCTCACAATGATCCGTGTCATGCGGTCCACGCGTTTTAAAAGATATATGTGGTGCTAATTTGTTGCCCACACTTTCCTTTTTGTAAACTTTTCTCTGGATATAGTTGACCAGATTAGTGACAACCCTTTTGATGTTCTCCTCGGTGATATTAGGTTCTGACATCGGAGAATTGCATTTCTTGCATGCCTGTCTGAAGATCCTCATCCTCACAATGCCTTGTCTCGGCCTTAGGTTCAGATTCACAAAGAAACAGATTACATTTTCTTCTGTGTGCCAGAAATGTTTGCATTCGGAGCACTTGAAGCTGAATGGGACAAAGGAGATAACAATATAAGACTGACGAAATAACACTTTGAACTATTTTTGAAGGCATGCCAAAAATCCCCTACAGCTTTCAGGTTGCCTAAAGTATATAGTTTCCATATTCACCATGTTTACCTGGACATCCATAATTTCATCATGTTGATTGGCCGCATGTGATAATTCTGCTCTGTTGTGTATAGAATTTATATTAGGGATCGACCGATATAATATTTCCAGAGCCGATAGAGAGCTGATTTTCTGTACATTTAAAGTTTTGAAAAAGCAATACAATTTCTACACAAATCTGACATTAACTGAACGTGCTGACCTGACAGCAATCACACTCCTATCATTCTCATGAAGCCAGTACATGCTGGGATCATAGAGATCTCAGCATGCACAGTGCTCTTACTGATAGGAGTGTGATTGCTGACAGAAATCACACTCCTTTTACTATTAGGCAGCCAGCCCTGTACATTACAGTAAAATTTTCACTGTCTCACATCCCTGTCTGCAGCTGAGCTCCACATACAGAGACTCACAGGGAGGGATAACATGTGGTCGTAACCTTGGCACCTCCTTGGCTGGTGGCTGGAGTCAGGACCAGATTAAGAGCCCAGTGGGCCTGGTGCTGACAATTATGATGGGCCTAATTACAGAATCTTATCGACCAAAAACACTAAAACAGTCATACCTGTCAAGCGTCATGTATCTGATGGAGTTGGTGTTGGAGGGAAACTCAAAGGATGCAGCTATAAGAAAACACATACTCTATGCTAATCTTATCATCGAATTAATGCTTTCATCTTTCTAGTAAATCCATACCCCCTAACAGCAGTGTCCAGGGTGGGCCACTGATGCAAACCAGAACTGCCAAAAAGGGCGAACATGCCCAAAAAGGGGGTATGTCTGTCCAAAGAATTGGAAGGTCAGCCTGGCATCAGTGTCCCTATGTATCACAGTGTCAGTGTCCCCATGTTGCCCAGTCCCCTAGTCTCCTAGGGTCCCTATGTCTCAGTGTGTCCCATATCACTAGGATGGGGGAGACATGGGGACACTGAGAGACCCAGGGACACTGAGACACATGGGGCACTGAGACGCTTGGAGACATGGGGGCACTTGTGGATACAGACATGGGGACACTGGGAGACATGGGGACACTGAGAGACATGGGGACACTGAGACATTTGGGGACACTGGGAAAAATGGGGTCACAGACACTAGGGACACAGAGACATGGGGACACAGACACTGGGAGACATGGGGACACAGACATTTGGAGACTAGGGGACACTGACACTAGGGACATGGGGGCACTTGTGGATACAGACATGGGGACACTGGGATACATCAGGACACTGAGACATTTGGGGACACTGGGAGAAATGGGGTCTCAGACACTAGGAACACAGAGACATGGGGACACAGACACTGGGAGACATGGGGACACTGAGACATTTGGAGGGGACACTGGCTGGGAGGCATTGGGACACAGACACTTGGGGACACTGGAAGACATAGGGGCACTTGTGGACATAGACATGGGGACACAGACATTTGAGGACACTAGGACACTGGGAGACACAGACACTGGGAGACATGGGGACAGTGAGACACTAGGGACACTGACTGGGAGACATAGGGACACTGGGAGACATGGGGACACAGACACTGGCTGGGAGACATGTGGACACTGGGAGACATGGGGACACTGGGAGACATGTGGACACAGACACTGGCTGGGAGACATGTGGACACTGGGAGACATGGGGACACAGACATTTGGGGACACTCAGAGACATGGGGACACTCAGAGACATGGGGAAAACAGGGAGACTAGGGGGACACTAGGAGACTAGGGGACACTGGGAGTAATGGGGACACTGAGACACTAGGGACACTGGCTGGGAGACATGGGGACACTGGGAGACATGGAGACACCATATCCCCTAGTGTCTCCATGTCCCAATGTGTCTCCCTGTGTCTCACAGTGTCCCCATGTGTCTCAGCATCCCCATGTCTCACAGTGTCCCCTAGTTTTTGTGTCCCCATGTTTCCCAGTGTCCCCAAGTGTCTCAGTGTCCCCACGTCTCCCAGTGTCCCCTAGTGTCTCAGTGTCCCCATGTGTCCCCTAGTGTCTCAGTGTCCCCATGTCTCCCTGTTGCCTTTCCCCCCATCCCTCACATAGCTGAGCTGTAGTCTGTCTCTGCAGGCTGGGAGCTGCTGTCTGGACTCTCTGTGCTGTGTAGCTGCTCCCCCGCGGATCAGTGAGTAGAGAGAGGCAGGGAGATGCTGTAACTTCCTATCCCTGCCTCTCTCCATACACAGTGAACCCTACTGGCCGGTGCTGGTTATGCAGAGTAATCTCCGTTTATACTGAGAAAAATATTTGCATTTGTATTGCCGGTATTACTGCAATACCGTCATGGCCAGGCAGCCTTAAATACTGGCTGTGCCTTAAAATACGAGTAGTGTGTAAAAAAAAATGGGCCTATTCCATGGGCCTGGGCCTGGAGCTGCAGCTCCATCAGCCCCTATGTTAATCCCGCCCTGGCTGGAGTCTCAAAGACGATGTGCTATGACTGGGAGAGCTGAGCTTGTGTTCAGTAATAACAGAAAATTACAAGACGATACAGATTATCAGCTCTAATAATCGGCGGAAACGATAATCTGTCTATCCCTGATATGGCACTATGGCCCTCTGTTCATTAGTTTCGCTACTGACATGGTAGGTAGTATACTTTGTGCACTGTTTATACCTGGTAAAGGTTTATTGTTTGTTGAGCATGCCATTCATAGTACAATGTACTTTTTAACATTTCCTCAAAGCACAAATAGTAATCAGCTATATGTTTTTCTTAAAACCATATGAATCTCAATTCATACCTTCTATTGTTTGTTAATTTACATATGTTAATACTCTGAAATGCTTAATAATCAATATATTTTTACCTTCTTGTCGAAACAACTGGATAAGTAGACCCATATATTAAGCTATTTGCATATGATTTGAGAGAGCTCCATAATAAAAATTTAATTCAAAGCAATTTCGGATCTAAATAAAAATGAAATCATCAGATAGGTGGATATAAGAGGTACTACAGTAATTTCAGATAAATAGGAATTCCTGTATGATGGAAGTTTTAAGACAAGTTTGGAGTTTAGATTTATAAGGTCAGGTATTCCCATTGTTTAATAATGAATATGAGAGACTGCATAGTATTTTACAAATTGACTCTAGAGATGTCCCAACTTTTTCTTCCAGCATTATACATACAGAGACCTTATACATGTGCCACACAAAGCTGCTAAAAGAACAACATTTTTAAATATAATAGTAATTTCTAAAAGTTTTGAAAGGAAGCTTTTTTTGTTTTTTTTTAATTAATCATATATAAAAAAAAAATAAAAAAAAAGAGAGAGAGAGAAATGCATCACTACCTTTAGTATATGACAGGATCCTTCAGCCATCTACATACACCTTGAGGTCAGATAGTATTTGAAAACCTCTCTATGATCTTCCCCAATTCCCTCCCTGCACAGGAGCAGAGAAGACCATAGAGACTAACTGGCCCAAGGTGTATGTATATACTAAAGGTAGGGATGGAAGAATGAAAGAAATATTGTATAACATTTTTTTTTTATGTGACTGTTCTCCTTTGACAGTACCTAAGTAAGGGAAGAAGGAGGGTAGGCTCATGTTATATTTTAGGTTATATATCAAGGCTGCAGCAACGTCCTGCCATGCCATTTGTAATCCAGGTAGCAGTTATGAGGCAGAAAATGTTACCGTAAATGAGCAAATAGTTACTGTCTTATGCATGAAGCAAAGTATTTTCTGGATTTACCTTGCAAAGGTTTTCTGTTTATAAGATGTTTTTGCAATCTCTATATCAAGTTCAGTATCTTCAGTCAAATACCACAAATCTGAGATATCAGAGTTTTCTATCTCTCTATTAAAAATCATTTGCCACTTTGCACTCATTGTGAATCCAGTAACGCACTGATGACAATTCTCCTCTTTTTTTTCTGAAACAGAGAACAATATTGATAACTTCAAATGTGTTAAACTATCATTTTCTTTTCATGGGTCAAAGTAATGTAGGTGCATCCACAGAATCTGTTTTCAATACATTACTGTTAAATTGTTGTGGTTGTGATATTTTTGCATGATTCAGTGGATCAAATTAAGTGTGAATGTATCTAAATACTCTGCTACTTAGTAAATAAATACAACATATAATATTTGACCGTTTTTAGCCCCCCCAATCAAAATGTTTAATAAAAACGTATGCAGATTGTTGATTTGGACAAAAAAAAAAAAAAGCTATTTTGGTACATATATTTAGATTAGTTATGATCAGCTCGTAGTTCTGTTAGATTTTTCATAAGGGGCTAGCCCCACCCCAACTCATGAAAGTTTTAGGCAAAAAATTATTCAAGTTAATAGACCGTTGATAGATCTGGTGAGGTCAATTTGTTTTTATGTTAGATCTCAGGTAATTACTAATCTATTAGGTATTTCATAAGGTGGACTACCTCCCCCGGCCTATCATAAATGGTTTAGAGAACATTCATTTAGGATTATAATTCTTTGCTAGATCAGGTAGGAACAACGTTTCTACATTAGATCTCATATCATCACAGAGATATTTCACATACTTACTAACATGTAAAGTATTTCATATGGGATGGGGTAGCACAAACCACCACATGAATGTTTTAGGAAAAAAAAATTTCTTGCGTATAGACCTTTGTTAGATCAGGTAGGGACAAGTGGTTTCTATGTTAGATCTCACATAATTACTAAGATATATCACAAAATTACTGAGATATTAGGTATTTTATACACTAGGAGTTTCTTGCCTAATGAAGAAACAACACAATCCTACCTGATATAACAATTCTCTATTTACCTGCATGATTTTTTTTTTGTCTGAAACTTGTCTAGCCTTCCTCATTAAAAACATATCTCTGTAATTATGAGAGATCTAATGAACAAATATCTACCAAAATAGCTATCTTTGTGTCCAAATATTTGCTAAGGGGGGCTGATAGTGGGTGTCCCCCCAGGAAATGAGTGGCAATATTGCTTTTTCTATGTTAGATCTAACACAAACAGTTGATCTAACCTGATCTAAGAAAGATTTAACGTTCTGCATACGTTTTAACTAAAAAAAAAATGATTGGGGGGCGGGGCCTGCCGCCGACAGGATCAGACGTGATCCGTCTGAGCTCCTGCTTCTGGGCCGAAACATCGGTGCCAACTAGGTGCCAACTGCAACTGCAGACCCATACTGGAGCCCACATTAACCTCCAGCAGCTGGGGGTCACGGAGATACCGCTCAAGACCGTGCCTGGCATTCCGAAGTAACCTGATGAGGCCTGAAGCGCTCCGGAGCTTGAGCCGGGAGGCCGCTCTCCCGGGTCTCCGACTGGCGTCTGGCTTACCCCCACCCCCCTCAGGACCGGGGGGGTCATCCCGGTCCCCACCCGGTGGCCACAACACCTACAGGCCTACCAAGACCCTGCAGCGTCACTACCGCGATCAACGGCCTAAACATCTCACCAAAGATGGCGGACGCCATGCGAGCGGAAGGCAAGGAGGAGGCCTGCAACACCAACCGAGCACTCACAAAGCGTGCCTACAGGTACAAACTAGCCAGTTACCTACCACAGTCCAGGGTGATCCCCCAGCAAGGCGCCATCGCACAATACTCACCATCGGAGACACAACTCTAGCTCCAGGGCAGGCCCAAAACATGAGAGTGAGATGGAGGCACAGCAAACCAACCCCCGCACCGCACAGGAACACGCCGCAGACGCACAGGCTAACGCCTCCATCCCAGACACACAGGGGAACCGTCCTCCCATACAAGGAGCCTCACTCCACTCGCAGGAGAACGAACACCGCTCTACCGCCAGCACAGAAAAAGCCAGACAGCACAGAAACAGCCGGTTCGCAGCAGGACCTCAAGCCGCCCTGGGTGGGCTTCAGCACAGCGGAGTAAAATGGCAAGCTCATAAACTGAACCACGCTTACTCTTGTTTTATTCTTAGCTTGAGTGTAATCATTACTGCAAGCATGTTAAAGAGACGCTACCCTCACACACTCTGCTACTGAAATCTAAGAAATCGCCTATTTTTCATAACGGATCATATGCTTACTTAATAACATAATCAATAGGCTCTGCTATTCTTGTTTAATTCTAACTACTGTGGTATCGCCTTTGTAAAACAAAAAACCAAACATAAAGTTTCTCACAGTAATCGATGTTACCAAATATGTCTAAATACAATTGTTTAAGCCTGATAAAAACAAAAAATTGTGCTTGTTATGCATGTGCCCCACATGTTCCACGTGGGAAAAGCCAGAGGACTGCTTCTGGGGCACCTCTCGCCAAATTGTATTATGTATATGCACGTCAAAAATAAAGAATTTTAAAAAAAAAAATGATTTGGGGTTGCTAACCCAGCTATGGTTAATTGTTGCCTTATTACCCACATTATATGTATTGTCTGTTCTTTTGACTACCTAGGCACACATTAACATAAAATGTAATGGTTCTGAGAATATTTGTGCCCGGTTAGATAGAATGGTTTTGTGGTTATCAATTGGCTGAAAAACATAATTATTCTCCTGGTTATATTGTTAGAGAAGAAATTGCTACCTCCGTGGTCACAATGCAAGTTTTTCAACACACTATGGTTATCAAGCAAGGGTTTAAAGTTTATATAGGTTAATGGAGGGTGCACAATAAATGTCCATTATTTGCAACCTTTTACACAGTAAATAAGATTTTCTCATATTTAAGACATACCTGTTTGTTTCTCTGTCTGCAGATGTGATTTCAACACTGACCTTCTACTTATATACAGCAACAGGCTTGTCCCATCCCTCCCAGCACACTGTAATTTTCATGAACAGAAACTAGATGTTTGATTACCTGTATCACAGCTGCTGTAATGATGTGGCCAGGGCTGGATTTAGATGAAAAGAGGCCCTAGGCTATTCCACTTATGAGGCCCTTTCACCTCCCATTTTTAAGTTTGTAAATTACATGAGAGACAATAAAATACATCATTACTGTGATATATATCAATATGTTAAATGAAACATGTTGTGATTGTTACTAACCTTTATAAAAAATCTGGCACGGATAATAAATAAAAAAAAGTCGAGATGAGGAGGGGGGGGATTGTGAGAGGGAGGGGGGTGATGAGGAGAGGGAGGGGGGGTGATTGTGAGAGGGAGGGGGTGATGAGGAGAGGGGGGGTGATTGTGAGAGGGAGGGGGGTGATGAGGAGAGGGGGGGGTGACTAAAAAAATTACCTTAAATCCCTGGTGGTCCAGTGGGGGCTGCCTGGTGGTCCGGTGGGGTCCCTGGTGGTCCGGTGGCCCTCATTTCCGGTCTGCAGCTCCACAGAGCTGCAGACCATGGATCTCGCGAGACCCAATCTGATTGGACAGTGCACGCGAGATCCATGGTCTGCAGCTCTGCACATTGCAGAGCTGCAGACCGCTGTTCTCGGTGATCGCGGCAGGAGGGGCATTGCAGTCTGCCCCGGGCACCCCCCTAGTAAGTGGCACCCGGGGCGGACCGCCTCCCCCTTAGTACGCCACTGGTCATATCATATGCGTAGAATTTCTCCTTATTTTCGGTTCAGTGTTTTAGTGTTCACTGTTTTTAGAATAGTGTAATTTGAATTTTGCTAACAATTTGAATGTAGGCCCCTCTTGATCTTGAGGCCCTAGGCTGAAGCCTAGTTAGCCTATAGGAAAATCCGGCCGTGGACGTGGCTTGTAAAAAAATAAATACAATTATAGACAAATACTGCTTATCTGTATGCCTAGGGCAGACTTCCAGGGTATATTGTGTGTATTACACATACATGAGAAGTAATACTGTGTGCATTGATATACCTGGTGGTTTGTACTGTATAACTCCCAAGTGTCCCTATTTAGGAGGGACAGTCCTACATCCTTCCGTCCCTCTCTCTCTATATAACAGAGCTCCAGAGCAATAATACTCATAGTAGTAATGCCTATAGGCAATCTCACATTATGGCACTAAATTAGGGCAGCCATCTACTAAACACAAAATAAAGAGACCCCTTTTTTTATTTTCTGTTTCAGTCCCCAAGTCCCTAATCAATACCCTTATTTATGGCAATCCTATGTAAGGATAACAAATTACAAGAGTTAAAAGTTCAAAATTAAGGGGAAAATAAGAAGCCAAACTCTTCATTTTGCTGTTTCGGTTGCTTCATAGACAAGTCCATGATATGCTTATAAAAATGAAAACAAACCTTCTAGGTGGTTACCGGGGGTAACAGAGAGGCGTAACCTCAATAAGAATACACAAAACAAAGAAGGAGAATGAGCGTGGATTCACTCATAACTAATGGGTGGAAACCACTCCCATTCACAGAAACAAAAAAGGGAACCTTTATTGATTAAAAAGGAGAACGACAAAACTACATACAAAACACCTGTATATAGCCTAAGTGTAGATGTGAAAAAATGAATAATTAGAAAAAAAGTGATAAACAGTGAACAACACACTGGGTCCCTGGGACCTGAATACAGGTCGGATAAGTATCGCCAGCAGATATCTAGGGGCTCAAAAATGTGAGCAATATAAGATCCTGACATAAAGGATCAGGGTGCAACCAGACTAAGCCCTAAGACTGCTGTACAGCAGTTTTCTCCTTTTTAATCAAAAAAGGTTCCCTTTTTTGTTTCTGTGACATATATTAGGAGGTAACTGTGAATGGGAGTGGTTTCCACCCAATAGTTATGAGTGAATCCACCCTCATTCTCCTGCTTTGTATTGTGTATGCTTATAAAAATGTTTGGCTTAAATTTGTTCAGAAAACTGTGATTCTTGATAATTTCCGGTGCTGCTGAATTCCTATAACGAATGCACATATTTAATGAGTGTGATGAGCCAGATGAATTGCAAAAAGAGAGTCTGTAGAGGACATGCAGCAGCCCAGTATTTTCTCAGGGAGGTACTGTCCGAGTCCATGTCTGAGTCCCTGTCCGAGTCCATCTCTGTCTGCTTTGGAATCACCTTATGCAACAGAACCAATTGTGATATCAGCTATAAAAGAAAGAAAAGGTTTTATATGGAATACAGCCTATCTGTGATAATAAAGGTGTTTTATGAGTGTGAATATATAGTGGTTAAAAAAAGTCATTACAACATTAGTGTGCTTCCTTCCCAAACACCACATAAAATGGTATAAAATGCAAAAACAAAGAATACCGAGTGACGATATAACAAAACCAACACCAATATATAAGGCAAGAGTTAAAACTTAGAGTTAAGAACTTAAAGCTATTATCACTCCCGTTATATACTGGTGTTGACTTTTGTCATCTTGTAACTCAGTATTTTTTGTTTTTGCGTGATATCAGCTATAGCTAGAGAGTGTTGGTGCCAATGCCTGATACCACAGCACAAGTAGCTCACCCACTGTCATCACAAACACTAGCACTTCCAATACCGCCACCCGACCTGTCTTCAGTGCCACAAAGTCAACATCTGAAAAAACACCACAAGTCAATATTACTAAGTGAGGAAGCAAAAGAGAAAGTACTAAGGCAGGCAGCCTGCCTGGCCGTGTCTTGCAGGTGACTATGTCTGCTACCTCTGTAGGCACAGCTGGGAAAAAGATGACACAGCTGAACCCACTATATCCTCACTATTCCCACTATCATGTCTGTATCCTCTACAGCAGTGTTTCCCAACCCAGTCCTCAAGGCACACCTACCAGTCCAGGATTTAAGGATTACCCAGTTTTGTCTAAGGTGTTTTTTCTTTTTTTTTCTAAAAACACCTTAGACAAAACTGGGTAATCCTTAAATCCTGGACTGGTAGGTGTGCCTTGAGGACTGGGTTGGGAAACACTGCTCTACAGCTCCTGTTATTATTATTGTTATGCCATTTATATAGCGCCATCAAATTCTGCAGCGCTTTACAATGGGTGGACGAACAGACATGTAGTTGTAACCAGACAAGTTGGACACACAGGAACAGAGGGGTTGAGGGCCCTGCTCAATGAGCTTACGTGCTAGAGGGAGTGGGCTAAAATGACACAAAAAGGTAAGGGTAGTATTAGACTAGTGAAAGTTGCAAGAGAGGAATCAGTCGGGAGCTATTAACAGTTTAATTGATACACTTTTATGAAGAAGTGGGTTTTTAATGATTTTTTTGAAGGAGTGGAGCCCGGGTGAGCATCTAACTGAGGAGGGAAGCGAGTTCCACAGGAATGGTGCAGCCCTCGAGAAATCTTGAAGGCGAGCATCAGAGGTGGGAGTACAGACAGAAGATAGACGGGACATACTTGTGTATAAGGGAGGATAGATAGGTGGGAGCAGCATTATGTAGAGATTTGAAAGCAATAACCAGAATTTTAAATTGAAGCCAATGTAGGGACTGACAGAAGGGTGAGGCTTGTAGAGTTATCCCCTACAGCCAGTACAGCCTCTCCCCCCTGCATCCATTACAGCCCATATAGCACCCATTGGAGCCCCTATCCACCCATGCACCAACCACAGCTGTTATTATCCCCTGCACCCACTACAGCCTAAAACCTGCCGCTGCGCCCACTACAGCCTCTACCCCTGCATCCACTGCAGCCCTATTTACTACCTTCACCGACTGCAACCCCTATTACTTCCTGCATCTACTATAACACATATTACCCCCTGTACCTGCTACTGCCTCCAATACCCAACCACACCAACTACAGGCTCTAATAACCCCTTCACTACTACATACACTATGTCTCTACACCCACTACAATACACCTCCTCTGTACCCCCTAACCCACCCTTGCACCAACTGAAGCCTCTATTACCAGCTACAGCCAAAGCCCCTATATATGGTAATAGAGGCATCTGTCCCTAACGTCTCTGTCCCTTATGCACCACTATGGCCCCTATGCACCCAATAGAGCCCATCATGCCCCTGCATCCACTACAGCCTCGATTACAACCTGCATTAAAACTGCATTACAACTAACAACCCTGCACCCACTAAAGCTCCTATTAACTCCTGCACCCACTACAGCTGCCACTATGTCCTTATACCCACTACAGCCCTATACCCCTGCACCCACTAAAGCCCCTAATACCCCATTTCACCAACTACAGATTCTTTTAAACACTGCATCCACTATACCCCCTATACCCATAAGAATCCCTATGCCCCATATACCTACTATAGCCTCTATACCCACCATAGCATATGTTACCACCTGCACATACTATAGCCCCTATCCCCCTGCACCCACTACAGCCTCTATTACCCTTGCGCCTACTACAGCTCCTATCCCTCACATGCACGCACCACAGCCTAATCCCACCCCTGCACCAATTACAGGCCCTGTCTCTGCCCTTCACCCACTATAGACTCTACTCCCCCCCACACCCCGTGACCACTACAAATACAATTTAGTGGTGGAAATTATTAGTGCTCACCCAGCCCCCTCTGCCGCACCCTTCGTTGCTATTGTTTTTCCATGGTTGATAAGTAAATATGCAGCAGTTATTGCAAATATTTATCTGGCTTTGAAACTTTTCCTTATCCTCTGTAATAAATGTTTTTAACACTCCCTTTCCCTCACTTTGTGTTCTTTGCATTTCACTGTGTTCTACCTAAGAAATGAAACTAAATGTAATTAGATTTCTGTTCTAAGTAAATATGTGACAACCTTCAGTAGATTAACATGAAATGATAAAAAAAGTTTTTGCTTAGTGATTACTGTAGTTATCATGCTATATATAACAAGTAAAAAACAGAAATAAAAGCTGCGCCAAAGTAGACCAATTAAATTTACATGATAAGATAAGAGAGTAGTCCAAATACAAAAGTCTTAGCTGAATAGATCTTCTTTAGATTAAATAGTCTGTAAAGTGCTTGCTCAGGAACAATGTCGCCGCTGTCCTTCCCCAGGGGGATCCAATAGTATCAGCCCTTCAGGCGAAACGCGTTTGTGGATATTTTTACTGTGTATTTTACTCATTAAAGATTTTTTGGTCACTTTTTATTGTGCCAATCATCTTTTAATACACTCTATACTTTGTTTTTTACCTGGCATTTTTTATTATCCTGGACTCCAAGTAATCCTCGGTGGGGATCATACCACCAACGCTAAAATCAAGGAGCAGTGTGCCTGCTCCATCCTTGTGAGTAGCATTTTATATATATTTTATTTCTATACCGTTTTATTCAGAAAGCACTATTGGTTGTCTCTTTTGTTCTCTTCGAGTGGTCAATATCTTTGAAGGAAGAAGGCTGCATTATATCCCATAAGCGGGGATCATACCTCTGTACGCTTTCCACACTAGAGCTAGCTATAGCTCTAATACATGTGAGTGCATTACTATCTTCTTTTATCATCTGTTGTACCCTAATGAATATACCACACTATTTGGTTTTCTATTTGTTTTATCTTTTCATACTATTGGATCCCCCTTGGGAAGGACAGCAAGGACATTGTTCCTGACCAAGCACTTTACAGATTATTTGATCTAAGGAAGATCTATTCAGCTAAGACTTTTGTATTTGGACTACTCTCTTATCTTATCATATAAATTTTATTGGTCTAATTTGGCGCAGCTTTTATTTCTGTTTTCTCCTTGTTGTATCTAAAGGGTTTTTGAGGGATTCCCTTTAAGAGCCTCGTTTTGTTATTAAGCGCTTCCTCCTTCTTCTGTTTTTATCATGCTATATATAACTTTAGAAATATGTGCTATCTGTATTAATGTTGCTAATAATAATATAAACTTTTAAGAAAGAAGGATACATAATTCAAGGTTGTGATTTTGATGTTGATTCAATTGCAAATGTTTCAAATACTAAAGAGAAAATGGAAACCTTAAAAATAAATATATTTTAGGAAACACTAGAGCAAAAGTCCAGAGCAAACTTTCATAACACATTTAAACAAGTTCCTGGTCTGGCACTGGTTTCAATCAGGAAAGATTATTTTCACCTTTGGCCATATATCTGTCTATTATCTATATACACTATGTGACCAAAAGTAACTGGATTACTATATGACCTCATTTAACATCCCATCCACAAATAATGGATATTAATATGTATTTAGCCCCTCTTTTGCAGCTGTAACATCTGCCACTCTTCTGGGCTTTGCACAATATATAATAATTCTTGATTGTTTCTATGGGAATTTGAGGCCAATAACCCATTTGTGAGGCCAGACACTGATTTTTGCTTGGCCTGGTTCGCAATTGCTGCTTCATTTCATCCCAAGGATATTCACTGGATTTGAGGTCAGGTGTGAGGGTATGAGTCAGTGGTGAGGTCACACCAAACTCATAAAACCATGTTGTGATGGACCGCCTGTCATCCTGACTGGGTGCCTCCGTCAATCGATGCTCTTAGTGATCACTGAAGGCTCCAAGCACTCCACCAGACACCATAAGCACTGCAGACCCCACGAACCGCCGCAGCTTGTTCCTCCACCCACAATGGACCCAAAACCAGGATCCAGCTTCCAGTGGGTGAACCTCTCCTCCAAGAGAGTATAGCTGTGAAGCTCTTACAAGAGCTAGCAGTTATAGTTTGTATAGCAGGTCCCTACAAACATGAGGCGAGGCTCTATGTTGGGGGTAAAGTAATACTGAATTTTAATGGTGCCACACTGGCTTTTTATGACGATCCCCATGCAAGGGATAAGCCCACATGGACCTTGTTGGGGACTCCAACACAAAGACGCAGGCCAATAAGAACAGTGCTTAAATGCATGACACTCCTTTAACAAACATACAATCCCTCCCCTCTGCCTGGGAGATAATTGAGTCAGATACTGTATTAACTCAATTATCTCCAGGCAGAAAAAACAAATTTCTACAAAGTCCCATAAGTACCCTAAAACACATAATATCCCTGATAGCCCTGATCTGTGTGACCAACATATCAAAAAATCAATGTATGAAAAAAGGAATGTGAAGTCCTACACGTACTAGGAGATCGCCTGTGGGATTGCTTGATACAGTATATTTTAGCACTTAATTAGTGAAGGAGAAAATTCCAAATAATTGATGTGAACAGAACCAATAATATGCAAATAATACCAAAAACAAACATATATTTCTGAAAGTGCAAATGAAGCACCTCTTGGGAAACGTCCAAGAGGGGTTCTCCCCCTACAGATGAACACAGGTAAAGAAAGACATAAGCAACAGGCAGAAAAAAATAGAAAAAATAAGGGACATGCTGACTAAGCAGTGAATTGAAGGAAGGATCAATCAAAGTGAACTATTTCACCAACATATATGTAACGGATCACCTGGCACCCCGACTGGGTACCTCCGTTGATGGATGCTCCTAGCGCTTCTTGAGGGCTCCAAGCACTCCAGCCGACACCATAACCACCATAGACTCTTTCAGCGAGCAAGACAGGAACAAGCTCTTACAAGAGCTTGGTAGTGATATAGTAAGAGAGTATGACTAGCATAGCAATCCCTTGTAGCAGATTCCCCCAATAAGAGATGGCACTCCAAATTGAGGGTGAAGTAGAACTGTTTAATGGAAGCAAGCACTCACAATTT
The DNA here is from genome assembly GCF_036172605.1 of Pelobates fuscus. Taxonomy (NCBI): domain Eukaryota; kingdom Metazoa; phylum Chordata; class Amphibia; order Anura; family Pelobatidae; genus Pelobates; species Pelobates fuscus. Next base: position 148,653,915 of record NC_086318.1, read on the forward strand.
ATACAATTCCTCAGGCCAGATGCACACCCCCTGGACCTGATAGAACACTGGCACACAAAGGACTCAAACCAGTCAAAACAGTACAACAATGTCTGACACACCCAGTCATTAGAGCAAAATCCTCCCCTCTGCATGTGATATAATAACTGAACACAATGGGCTAACGTAATTATCACAGGCAGGAAAATACACAGTTTTACACAATATTCATAACTTTAAAAGTATACATCACATTCACTTACATTTTCAGAATCAGCATACTCAAAATATACAAATACAAACATATGTCAAAATCATACAAATTGGTCCAGTGGTTCAAAAGTTAGTTTAAAGTCCCTTCTTGACCGACTGCAAGCATGGCTTGGGTGTGGTAAGCGAATTATCTCCAGCATACAGAAAATATCTCTATTCACAACAACAGTAAAAACACATAAAAATACATAATTCCTATTATACTGAACAGAACCCCCACATTCAACCTATCCCCAGATAGCTTGGATTTGAGCGCTCAATATATCCGAACCACGCTCAGATCCCACGAACAGAATAAAATCGCCATGGTGTTAAAGTTTAGTAAGGGCCATACACAGTCCAATAGAAGTCCATAAGCCCCAAGACTGTTGTTAAAGGGCACAATCTCCCAGGGGCCATAGTCAGTAGGTAGGAGGCGGGCAAACAGGCCCCTCCAAAAACCAGTGGCGAGGTCCCTTTCGCCTCAGTGTGTATCTGTGTGTCAGATACATACACTCACACACACACAGATACACACTGACACACAGATACACACAATGGCACATACAAACACAGATACAAACACCTTGACATACACCGGCACATACAAACACAGATTCACATAGTTTGACACATAGATACACACACCTTGACACACAGATAGATACATACATACACACACACCCACACATACACAGATACACACTATGTGTCAAGGTGTGTGTATCTGTGTGTCAAGGTGTGTGTATCTGTGTGCCACTATGTACCAGTGTGTATATCTGTGTGTCAGATTCATACACACTGACACACAGATACTCACACTGGCACATACAAACACAGATACACACACTTTGACACACTGATAAACACACTGATACACTATGGATAAACACTGATAGTGTGTGCAGATACCAGGAGCTGGCCTAGAATATGGCTGAGATAGGGTGAATATCTGGATATGAAAGTGAGTAGGTGTGCAATGGTACTGTGCCTTTAAGAGGGAACTGATGTTTATAAAAGATAAAAGCAAGATAAACATCAATTCCCTCTTAAAGGCACAGTACAAGTGCACACCTACTCACTTTCATATCCAGATATTCACCCTACCTCAGCCATATTCTAGGCCAGCTCCTGGTATCTGCACACACTATCAGTGTTTATCCATAGTATTTTTTCTATAGGTTTTAGTGGATTCCTATTTTTCCAGTTTTTGAGCGGCCCAGTGCCAGTCCTACTCCCTCACCCCTGGTTAACACATTAGGTGTACCAGATACAATTATTTTACACACTGATACACACTTTGACACACAGATACACACACACACAGTTACACACTGTGTGTCAGGGTGTGTGTATCTGTGTGTCAGTGTGTTTATTTGTGTGCCACATACACACACATATACATATTGACACACAGATACACACACTGGCACATAGAAACACAGATACACACACCTTGACACATAGACACACAGCCTATGCCAACATCACCAGGACCACAAGCAAGCCACCCTCCTGGACACACAAGGTAAGTTAACAGGAGGGTGGCTCTGAAGTATGTCATATTGTGTGTGCCAGTGTGTGTATGTGTCACTGTGTGTGCCAGTGTGTGTGTATCTGTGTGTCAAGGTGTATGTATGTGCAAGTGTATATCAGTGTGTTTGTATGTGCCTATGTGTGTGCATGTCAGTGTGTGTATATGACACTGTGTGTATGTGCCAATGTGTGTATCTGAGTGTGTGTGTATGTGCCAGTGTGTGTATCTGTGGGTGCAAGTGTGTGTATATGTCACCTAGCGCTTCCTGAGGGCTCCAAGCACTACAGCTGACACCATAACCACCGTAGACTCCTTCAGCGAGCAAGACAGGAACAAGCTCTTACAAGAGCTTGGTAGTGATAGTAAGAGAGGATGACTAGCATAGCAATCCCTTGTAGCAGATTCCCCCAATAAGAGATGGCACTCCAAATTGAGGGTGAAGTAGAACTGTTTAATGGAAGCAAGCACTCACAATTTATACAATTCCTCAGGCCAGATGCACACCCCCTGGACCTGATAGAACACTGGCACACAAAGGACTCAAACCAGTCAAAACAGTACAACAATGTCTGACACACCCAGTCAGAGCAAAATCCTCCCCTCTGCCTGTGATATAATAACTGAACACAATGGGCTAACGTAATTATCACAGGCAGGAAAATACACAGTTTTACACAATATTCATAACTTTAAAAGTATACATCGCATTCACTTACATTTTCAGAATCAGCATACTCAAAATACAAACATATGTCAAAATCATACAAATTGGTCCAGTGGTTCAAAAGTTAGTTTAAAGTCCCTTCTTGACCGACTGCAAGCATGGCTTGGGTGTGGTAAGCCAATTATCTCCAGCATACAGAAAATATCTCTATTCACAACAACAGTAAAAACACATAAAAATACATAATTCCTATTATACTGAACAGAACCCCCACATTTAACCTATCCCCAGATAGCTTGGATTTGAGCGCTCAATGTATCCGAACCACGCTCAGATCCCACGAACAGAATAAAATCGCCATGGTGTTAAAGTTTAGTAAGGGCCATACACAGTCCAATAGAAGTCCATAAGCCCCAAGACTGTTGTTAAAGGGCACAATCTCCCAGGGGCCATAGTCAGTAGGTAGGAGGCGGGCAAACAGGCCCCTCCAAAAACCAGTGGCGAGGTCCCTTTCGCCTCAGTGTGTATCTGTGTGTCAGATACATACACTCACACACACACACACAGATACACACTGACACACAGATACACACAATGGCACATACAAACACAGATACAAACACCTTGACATACACCGGCACATACAAACACAGATTCACATAGTTTGACACATAGATACACACACCTTGACACACAGATAGATACATACATACACACACACCCACACATACACAGATACACACTATGTGTCAAGGTGTGTGTATCTGTGTGTCAAGGTGTGTGTATCTGTGTGCCACTATGTACCAGTGTGTATATCTGTGTGTCAGATTCATACACACTGACACACAAATACTCACACTGGCACATGCAAACACAGATACACACACTTTGACACACTGATAAACACACTGATACACTATGGATAAACACTGATAGTGTGTGCAGATACCAGGAGCTGGCCTAGAATATGGCTGAGATAGGGTGAATATCTGGATATGAAAGTGAGTAGGTGTGCAATGGTACTGTGCCTTTAAGAGGGAACTGATGTTTATAAAAGATAAAAGCAAGATAAACATAAATTCCCTCTTAAAGGCACAGTACAATTGCACACCTACTCACTTTCATATCCAGATATTCACCCTACCTCAGCCATATTCTAGGCCAGCTCCTGGTATCTGCACACACTATCAGTGTTTATCCATAGTATTTTTTCTATAGGTTTTAGTGGATTCCTATTTTTCCAGTTTTTGAGCGGCCCAGTGCCAGTCCTACTCCCTCACCCCTGGTTAACACATTAGGTGTACCAGATACAATTATTTTACACACTGATACACACTTTGACACACAGATACACACACACACACACACAGTTACACACTGTGTGTCAGGGTGTGTGTATCTGTGTGTCAGTGTGTTTATTTGTGTGCCACATACACACACATATACATATTGACACACAGATACACACACTGGCACATAGAAACACAGATACACACACCTTGACACATAGACACACAGCCTATGCCAACATCACCAGGACCACAAGCAAGCCACCCTCCTGGACACACAAGGTAAGTTAACAGGAGGGTGGCTCTGAAGTATGTCATATTGTGTGTGCCAGTGTGTGTATGTGTCACTGTGTGTGCCAGTGTGTGTGTATCTGTGTGTCAAGGTGTATGTATGTGCAAGTGTATATCAGTGTGTTTGTATGTGCCTATGTGTGTGCATGTCAGTGTGTGTATATGACACTGTGTGTATGTGCCAATGTGTGTATCTGAGTGTGTGTGTATGTGCCAGTGTGTGTATCTGTGGGTGCAAGTGTGTGTATATGTCACCTAGCGCTTCCTGAGGGCTCCAAGCACTACAGCTGACACCATAACCACCGTAGACTCCTTCAGCGAGCAAGACAGGAACAAGCTCTTACAAGAGCTTGGTAGTGATAGTAAGAGAGGATGACTAGCATAGCAATCCCTTGTAGCAGATTCCCCCAATAAGAGATGGCACTCCAAATTGAGGGTGAAGTAGAACTGTTTAATGGAAGCAAGCACTCACAATTTATACAATTCCTCAGGCCAGATGCACACCCCCTGGACCTGATAGAACACTGGCACACAAAGGACTCAAACCAGTCAAAACAGTACAACAATGTCTGACACACCCAGTCAGAGCAAAATCCTCCCCTCTGCCTGTGATATAATAACTGAACACAATGGGCTAACGTAATTATCACAGGCAGGAAAATACACAGTTTTACACAATATTCATAACTTTAAAAGTATACATCACATTCACTTACAGTTTCAGAATCAGCATACTCAAAATACAAACATATGTCAAAATCATACAAATTGGTCCAGTGGTTCAAAAGTTAGTTTAAAGTCCCTTCTTGACCGACTGCAAGCATGGCTTGGGTGTGGTAAGCCAATTATCTCCAGCATACAGAAAATATCTCTATTCACAACAACAGTAAAAACACATAAAAATACATAATTCCTATTATACTGAACAGAACCCCCACATTCAACCTATCCCCAGATAGCTTGGATTTGAGCGCTCAATGTATCCGAACCACGCTCAGATCCCACGAACAGAATAAAATCGCTGTGGCGAAACCAACCTCGCCACTATGAGCTGGAGAAGCCTGGTTGCTCGCCTGCTTCCTTTGGACTATGGACCAGACTTTAAAAAGCTTTATTTTACCTGCAGAAAGGCATATTCGTGCCTTTCAGCCGGGGTGTTCGGTAGATTCCAGCTACCGAACAAACTACCGTATGAGGGACCACCTAGGAGATGGAGTGTGCCGTCAATTAACCGCCCAGAAGCTGCGGTTAACCGCAGCTTAATTGATGAACGCTGGGTGGCCTTTGTTCGTTTGCCGACCACGAGGTAGCGGCCATTTTAATCGTGCAAAAGACCAGCAGTGTTCGGCGAGGATTCTATGGAACTATAAACGGACACTTAATTGCACGAACACCACTGAGCCGTCTGTCGCCTGGGTCCTAATCGTACAAGGTTAACCGAACACTGGAATTCGGTATTTCTATGGGAATTGTAGTAACCCAGATAGCTATACCATGGAGCCTATTTGTGTGATTAAAGACTTTGGCTCCATGGCGATTAAACTGTATTCGTGTAGTCTGGGTGCCATTCACCTAATAATGTGCACCCAGACCTGAGCTATCTGGGGATATGTAACATGTCTGTGTTGGGTGGAATAAAAGTGACTTTATATATTTTAAAGCATAATACTGTATTTAGATCCCCACATGTGTAATGGAGTCTTGTCTTTGTCCTGAGAGATAATTGGATTACCTCTACAATTATCTCCAGGGCAGAAGGGAGGAAACCAGGATGCATTGTGGGAATGTTTACTGCTGTGTGTCTGTAATTGGTTTATGTCTGTCCTTTGTTACAGTCTTCCATTTGGTCCCCTAGGGGAGTGTCCACCAGGTGGGAGACCTGCATAAATACTGGGCAGGTAGCCCTGAGTAGAGGAGTTGCTGTTTAACCCTGAAGCTGGAGTGTGTCTCTTTCTTGGGGGGAAGGGGACTGTATGCCGACTGCCAGGAGTGTAAGCTGTCCATATTGCTTTTCCTGTTCGGCTGCTTCCAGGGTTCGTGTGTCTGCTGTTCGAGAGTTGGTGAATTCGTGCAGTTTGGGAGTTCGGGAAGTTGGTGCTTATGGTAGCTGCTGGTCTATGGAAAAGGGGATTATCGCCTAAACGCATTTTTCCCCTTTTATGCTGAAACGGTCCGTTACAATTGGTGGCAAGCGGCGGGATCGTTCCTACAACCAGAGGGACAGCTACAGACAACACCATTCCTGGATTACAAAGTGAGGGCAACGCCAGTACCCGTACAGCGACCCTATCTACAAGGAACCAACTGCAGCAGAGCAAGCATGGCACCCAGCTACACGCAGGAGGAGTTTGACAAAGAGCTGAGATCACGACTGATTTTCTTCGGACCCAACCCCCCGGAGAAATGCGTGCAGCTTGTGAGTGGACATGTAGATGAGTACCTGCGGTTCATGGCAGATCCAGCCAAGGGTATCGGTCGCCCTATCCGGCGGCAGAGTGCGTTTCGGGGACTCAAAGGTGTACCCCAGGGAGATGATGGTGTCGTCCATCCTCCCCAGCAGCCGTGTGTGTCCCAGGGAGCCGAAGGTGCAGTCCTTCCTCCCCAGCGGCAGGCTGAGTTACTGGGGGCAGAGGTTGTTGTTCCTGCCCCCCAGCAGCAAAGTGATATGCCAAGAAGGCAGTGTGAAGCGAAGGCAGCGTCCTCCCTCCCCAGCGGCAGTGTGTGCCCCAGGGAGCTGATGGTGTCGTCCATCCTCCCCAGCAGCCGTGTGTGTCCCAGGGAGCCGAAGGTGCAGTCCTTCCTCCCCAGCGGCAGGCTGAGTTACAGGGGGCAGAGGTTGTTGTTCCTGCCCCCCAGCAGCAAAGTGAGATGCCAAGAAGGCAGCGTGAAGTGAAGGGAGAGGAGAGCAGCGTCCTCCCTCCCCAGCGGCAGTGTGTGCCCCAGGGAGCTGATGGTGTCGTCCATCCTCCCCAGCAGCCGTGTGTGTCCCAGGGAGCCGAAGGTGCAGTCCTTCCTCCCCAGCGGCAGGCTGAGTTACAGGGGGCAGAGGTTGTTGTTCCTGCCCCCCAGCAGCAAAGTGAGATGCCAAGAAGGCAGCGTGAAGTGAAGGGAGAGGAGAGCAGCGTCCTCCCTCCCCAGCGGCCGTGTGTGCCCCAGGGAGCTGATGGTGTCGTCCATCCTCCCCAGCAGCCGTGTGTGTCCCAGGGAGCCGAAGGTGCAGTCCTTCCTCCCCAGCGGCAGGCTGAGTTACAGGGGGCAGAGGTTGTTGTTCCTGCCCCCCAGCAGCAAAGTGATATGCCAAGAAGGCAGTGTGAAGCGAAGGGAGAGGAGAGCAGCGTCCTCCCTCCCCAGCGGCAGTGTGTGCCCCAGGGAGCTGATGGTGTCGTCCATCCTCCCCAGCAGCCGTGTGTGTCCCAGGGAGCCGAAGGTGCAGTCCTTCCTCCCCAGCGGCAGGCTGAGTTACAGGGGGCAGAGGTTGTTGTTCCTGCCCCCCAGCAGCAAAGTGATATGCCAAGAAGGCAGTGTGAAGCGAAGGGAGAGGAGAGCAGCGTCCTCCCTCCCCAGCGGCAGTGTGTGCCCCAGGGAGCTGATGGTGTCGTCCATCCTCCCCAGCGGCAGTGTCTGTCCCAGGGAGCAGAAGGTGTCGCCCTTCCTCCCCAGCGGCAGTGTGTACCCCAGGGAGCTGATGGTGTCGTCCATCCTCCCCAGCGGCAGTGTGTCCTGCCGGGAGCAGAGACAGTCAGTCTCGCACCCCAGCAGCCGGACAAGAGAATGAAAGGGGAGACAGCTGGTCCCCCTTTCCACCAGCAGAGAGAGTGGCAGGGAGAGGAGCCTGCTACCCCCTCTCCCCAGCGGCAGTTTACCGTCCAGAGAGAGGAACTTGTTACACCCTCTCTCCAGCGGCAGCCTAACCCACCAAGGGGAGATGTTAAGCCCCACGACTGTGCAGATGGGACCGTAGTCTCTGTACTTACAGCCCAAGGGGTAGGGACGGTCGGTCCTGTCCCCCAGCCACAGAGCGATGTATCCAAAGGGGAGGCAGTCGATCTCCCCCTCCGGCAGCCGAGCTATGCACCTAAAGGGGAGACAGTCAGTCTCCAGCAACCAGGCTCCAACCAGACTACTTCCGTGGTAGTGCTGGCACCAGGACAGAATACCGCTGGTCTCTGCCCCCTCAGCAACCCACCAAGGCAGCCTAACTGTTCCCCACACAGTCATGGTGAGACACCTGGACCTGGACAAGTTTGTAATTTTTTCAGGCGTAGTACCCAGTTATTGTGGGGGGGCTGTACTAATAGTTGTGTTTTGTGGGTGGGTTGCTGGACTAACCAGGGCACTGACCGGCAGGAGGTCAGGTACCCTGTTAGTCTAGTTGGTAAAGGGGAGAAGTGTGGCGAAACCAACCTCGCCACTATGAGCTGGAGAAGCCTGGTTGCTCGCCTGCTTCCTTTGGACTATGGACCAGACTTTAAAAAGCTTTATTTTACCTGCAGAAAGGCATATTCGTGCCTTTCAGCCGGGGTGTTCGGTAGATTCCAGCTACCGAACAAACTACCGTATGAGGGACCACCTAGGAGATGGAGTGTGCCGTCAATTAACCGCCCAGAAGCTGCGGTTAACCGCAGCTTAATTGATGAACGCTGGATGGCCTTTGTTCGTTTGCCGACCACGAGGTAGCGGCCATTTTAATCGTGCAAAAGACCAGCGGTGTTCGGCGAGGATTCTATGGAACTATAAACGGACACTTAATTGCACGAACACCGCTGAGCCGTCTGTCGCCTGGGTCCTAATCGTACAAGGTTAACCGAACACTGGAATTCGGTATTTCTATGGGAATTGTAGTAACCCAGATAGCTATACCATGGAGCCTATTTGTGTGATTAAAGACTTTGGCTCCATGGCGATTAAACTGTATTCGTGTAGTCTGGGTGCCATTCACCTAATAATGTGCACCCAGACCTGAGCTATCTGGGGATATGTAACATGTCTGTGTTGGGTGGAATAAAAGTGACTTTATATATTTTAAAGCATAATACTGTATTTAGATCCCCACATGTGTAATGGAGTCTTGTCTTTGTCCTGAGAGATAATTGGATTACCTCTACAATTATCTCCAGGGCAGAAGGGAGGAAACCAGGATGCATTGTGGGAATGTTTACTGCTGTGTGTCTGTAATTGGTTTATGTCTGTCCTTTGTTACAGTCTTCCATTTGGTCCCCTAGGGGAGTGTCCACCAGGTGGGAGACCTGCATAAATACTGGGCAGGTAGCCCTGAGTAGAGGAGTTGCTGTTTAACCCTGAAGCTGGAGTGTGTCTCTTTCTTGGGGGGAAGGGGACTGTATGCCGACTGCCAGGAGTGTAAGCTGTCCATATTGCTTTTCCTGTTCGGCTGCTTCCAGGGTTCGTGTGTCTGCTGTTCGAGAGTTGGTGAATTCGTGCAGTTTGGGAGTTCGGGAAGTTGGTGCTTATGGTAGCTGCTGGTCTATGGAAAAGGGGATTATCGCCTAAACGCATTTTTCCCCTTTTATGCTGAAACGGTCCGTTACAATCGCCATGGTGTTAAAGTTTAGTAAGGGCCATACACAGTCCAATAGAAGTCCATAAGCCCCAAGACTGTTGTTAAAGGGCACAATCTCCCAGGGGCCATAGTCAGTAGGTAGGAGGCGGGCAAACAGGCCCCTCCAAAAACCAGTGGCGAGGTCCCTTTCGCCTCAGTGTGTATCTGTGTGTCAGATACATACACTCACACACACACACACAGATACACACTGACACACAGATACACACAATGGCACATACAAACACAGATACAAACACCTTGACATACACCGGCACATACAAACACAGATTCACATAGTTTGACACATAGATACACACACCTTGACACACAGATAGATACATACATACACACACACCCACACATACACAGATACACACTATGTGTCAAGGTGTGTGTATCTGTGTGTCAAGGTGTGTGTATCTGTGTGCCACTATGTACCAGTGTGTATATCTGTGTGTCAGATTCATACACACTGACACACAAATACTCACACTGGCACATACAAACACAGATACACACACTTTGACACACTGATACACTATGGATAAACACTGATAGTGTGTGCAGATACCAGGAGCTGGCCTAGAATATGGCTGAGATAGGGTGAATATCTGGATATGAAAGTGAGTAGGTGTGCAATGGTACTGTGCCTTTAAGAGGGAACTGATGTTTATAAAAGATAAAAGCAAGATAAACATCAATTCCCTCTTAAAGGCACAGTACAAGTGCACACCTACTCACTTTCATATCCAGATATTCACCCTACCTCAGCCATATTCTAGGCCAGCTCCTGGTATCTGCACACACTATCAGTGTTTATCCATAGTATTTTTTCTATAGGTTTTAGTGGATTCCTATTTTTCCAGTTTTTGAGCGGCCCAGTGCCAGTCCTACTCCCTCACCCCTGGTTAACACATTAGGTGTACCAGATACAATTATTTTACACACTGATACACACTTTGACACACAGATACACACACACACAGTTACACACTGTGTGTCAGGGTGTGTGTATCTGTGTGTCAGTGTGTTTATTTGTGTGCCACATACACACACATATACATATTGACACACAGATACACACACTGGCACATAGAAACACAGATACACACACCTTGACACATAGACACACAGCCTATGCCAACATCACCAGGACCACAAGCAAGCCACCCTCCTGGACACACAAGGTAAGTTAACAGGAGGGTGGCTCTGAAGTATGTCATATTGTGTGTGCCAGTGTGTGTATGTGTCACTGTGTGTGCCAGTGTGTGTGTATCTGTGTGTCAAGGTGTATGTATGTGCAAGTGTATATCAGTGTGTTTGTATGTGCCTATGTGTGTGCATGTCAGTGTGTGTATATGACACTGTGTGTATGTGCCAATGTGTGTATCTGAGTGTGTGTGTATGTGCCAGTGTGTGTATCTGTGGGTGCAAGTGTGTGTATATGTCACCTAGCGCTTCCTGAGGGCTCCAAGCACTACAGCTGACACCATAACCACCGTAGACTCCTTCAGCGAGCAAGACAGGAACAAGCTCTTACAAGAGCTTGGTAGTGATAGTAAGAGAGGATGACTAGCATAGCAATCCCTTGTAGCAGAATCCCCCAATAAGAGATGGCACTCCAAATTGAGGGTGAAGTAGAACTGTTTAATGGGAGGTGTGTATCTGTGTCTCAGTGTGTGAGTATCTCTGTGACAGATATATACACACACACAGATACACATTGACACAAAGATACATACCTCTTGACACACAGACACACACATTGGTTTACGCAACCACGCAATTTTTTATTTTTATTTAACGGCAGGGATGGGGGGAGGGGGTGGTTCCCTGATGTTGATACACTATGTCAAAGGGTTCCACAGGAAAAATTAATTGGGAACCCCTGGTATAGGGTCTGTACTGTGCATTGTGTAATAGGGGTGTTAGTATGTGGGAAAAAAGGGGCTGTATCATATGTGCACACGGGATTATAATGTGGAGTGGGGATAGGGACTCTAGTAGAGGGAAAGGGGGTGTAATGTAAGTTTGGGGGAAGAAGGGGATGTGGTGTGGGGAGGAAAAGGGTGTAGTGTGTGGAATAGGGGTAATAGTGTGCCATAGAGGGGCTGCCGTTCGTAAGGGAGGACAGGAGTTGCCATGTATGTCAGGGAGGACAGGAGAATGCAGTGTGTCGGGGGGAAAGGGACTGCAGCGGGTGGTGGGGATAGAAGTGTTGTTATTAGCTTTATTTGCTTATTCTTCGCACTATTTTATGTCCCTAATAATTTTTTTTCAATGAATAAAACACTTATTACTTACCTTGGAGCCTCCACTGTTAGTTCCTGCTCAAGATTTTTCACTATAGCCTGTATGGGCACCCTGGAACTTCTCATATCGAGCCTTATAGAGCTCTATATTCATACCAAAAAAAAGTCCTCCGCTCAAACTCACACTACTCTTTGGCAGCAGCAACGACCATAGTACACATCAGCCCCAATCCATACACAGTAAAAACCAAAGAATAAAAGTCACCTGTGCAACTATTGCCTTTTTCATTATTTTGTTCTTGTTTTCTCAAGCTTCCCCTCCCCTTCCCTCCTCTTGACAGTGAGTCTTGTATGTGTATTTTATTTTATGCCAATTAATTTAAGTTTTTATTTTTTTTATTTGTTTGCACTCATGTTCTAATCCAAAATAATAGAAATACATTTTATCACAAGTATGGTCATATTGGGAACAACCATGTACTGTCAAACTTTCATCAATGAAAATATTTCCGTGAGAGGAATATGGCTATTCCAATTCCAAAAATGATAGCAGAAAGTGGAAATTTATTGAAGGTACTTTTGCCTTTATCACGGTTATGTCTCAAATTTATTGTTTCAGGAGTTCTTAACCATTCTTGTTCTTCTTCGTAGTCCCACAAAGTACTTGCACCTACTTGATGTATTTCAAATTGGCTTTTTGCGGTGTTGAAATATTCTTGCTCTCCTGTGTTGTGTGACATTCCTATTGTAGTCTGTTTTCTCACAGTTTTGCGCTTGGAATGTGTATGTTTGCCTTTATTACTGTTATGTCTCACATTTGTTATTTCATTATTTCTTATACATTCTTGTTCTTCTTCATAGTCCCCTGTTCTTTCACTAATTTGATGCCTTTGAATTGTGCTTTTTGGAGCTTTTAAATATTCTTGTTCTACTGTGTTGTATGACATTCCTACTGTACTCTGTTGTCTCACAGTTTTTTTCTCATGACTCGTAGGAAATTTTTGCACTTCACAGAAACCCAGTTTACATCCCTCACAGTGCATCTTGTCGTGAGGTCCATCTGATTTACCAGTAGAAACAGGTTTAAACTCTACACACACATTATTCTTCTCATAGAATGCTCTCTCAATCTTCATGACCAGATTACTAATAGTTCTTCTTATGTTTTCAGAAGTTATTATTGGTTTTTCCATCAAAGAAAAGCTGCATTTTCTACACTGCTGTCTGAAGATCCTCATCTTTACTGTGCCAGATCTACGTTTTTTGTTTTTAAGCAAGAGGAACATAATGCAAACAACTCCTGAGCTCCAATGATGATTACAGCCTGAGCATGTGAACCTGAACAAAAAAAAAAAAAATATGTTAATCTTTCCATGTTGATTAAAATTGTCAATCTCAAATAGAAAAAAAGAGCCTTTTGCCATGACGCTTATTTTTTTTTACATTTCCTTCCATCTACAGATTACCCCTGCACCCGCTCTTCTCTCTGCAACCAAGTCCAAATTTTGCAACATATTAAGCAGTTATTTAAGGTACACTTCAATCAAGACTGAAAATCCATTTGGTTTTGTGCATTTTTAGCTAATTATCTTACAGTATTTTACAGCTTTTACTATTTCTTTTGTACCTATTTATTACAGTTGTTTAAATGTGTATAATTTATATTTAGGGAGATAGAGTTAACCATTTTGGCAAACAAATTATATCACCAGTTGCTATACACTCTTCTCCACCATGTCGGGATCCGGCGGGCGGCTGCGAGGGGAGGCTGCACTCCGCTCGCGGTACTCACCCTCCAGCCGTCCGCGGTCTCCTCCTCCTCGTGGGCTCGGCGTTTTCCTCCTCATCCCCCAGCGGCAGCATGCATGACGCTGCACGCTGGGAGACCGCCCAATATATTACACGCCGGGGTCAGTCACGGCGTTAAAGGCACAGTGCCTCAATCACAGTGGGAGGTTTAGATATCTCCCACGTGTGATTGTTAATTCTGATTGGAAATTATCCAATCAGAATTAACCTTATGGTTTAAATACTTATCTTTCCTGTTCCTCCCTGCCCTGTTGTGGTCTTTGCTTGCTACTATTGCTACTGTACTTGTGTTTCTGGTTACGTACTCTCAGGCTTGTTAATCTGACTTTGTGACTTTCTCCTAACCTTTGACCTCGGCTTGTCTCTCGTTATTGTCTTCTGGTTCCCCTTACTCGGCTTGTCTCCTGACTATTCTGTGTGTGCTTAGCCCGGCCACTCTAAGGTCCGGTACTGCACCTTTTCTGTGTGTGTGTGTTAGCGTGTTGGGTTCCCCGAATCGTGACATTACAACAGGGCCAAAATGGAACCTGCTGACATTCCACAGTTGTTGGTTAATCAGGAAGCCAGAATGGATGGTTTGGACCACCGTATGGACCAATTTGCTCAGGCTTTACAAATCATACTGGCTCGTACCGCTCACTTGCAGCCTGGTGTCCAAGTAGCAGTTGCTACGACGCCAGAACCTGTTCCTGAGCCAGTACCCGCTCCTTCTCATGTAGTGCATTTGACGCCACCACAGCGTTATAGTGGTGACCCGTCATTATGTCGTGGTTTCCTCAACCAAATTGATATCCATTTAGTGATGAATCCCCGTTCCTATTCCACTGATAGAGCCAAGATTGCTTTCCTTGTTAACCATCTATCCGGGAAAGCTTTAGCATGGGCTAATCCCATATGGGAAAATACGTCCCCTACATCCTTTGCTGAGTTTTTGACAGCCTTTAAACGTACTTTCGATCTACTTGGTATGGTTGCTTCTGCTGGCAAAACTCTGCGTAGGGTTCGACAAGGGAACAGATCGGTAGCGGATTACACTATTGAATTCCGCACTTTAGCAGCTGCAGTGGTTTGGAATAATGACGCTCTCGTAACGGCCTTTCAGGAGGGTTTGGCCGCTTACATCCTGGACGAAATAGCGTCCAGGGAATTGCCTGTCCTTCTGGATGATCTTATTGATTATATCATCCATATTGATAATCGTATTAGAGAGAGACGTAGTCAGAGGCGTATGTATACACAGATGTTACCTGCTTTACCCAATACTGCGCTACTAGCATTACCCCCTTCTAGCCAACCTCCCCCTGAACCCATGCAATTGGGTGCTACTGGGTTAACTGAGGTTGAAAAATCATATCGAAGAAGGGAAGGGTTATGCCTTTACTGTGGGAAAAGGGGACATCTTCTAAGAACCTGCCCTGAATTGCAGGGAAAACTTCAGCACCTAAGGCCTATAGAGGGGTCGGCCTCGGGTGTTATGTCGTTTTCCCCTCACGTCCCCATTGCTAGACCGTTTATTATGGTTACCCTTTTTGTTAGAAATACTACTGTGATTACCAAAGCCTTGATAGATTCAGGGGCTGCTGACAATCTTATGGATGAGAGTTTTGCTCAAACCGCATCTTTGACTCTGATCCAAAAGGTCACTCCCTTGGCCATGGAGGCCATAGATGGTAGACCACTGGAGAAACCTCTGGTGACCCATGAGACCCAAGAACTGGTTATGTCTGTGGGTGCCTTGCACAAGGAAAAATTGTCCTTTCAAATAATCGACTCTCCTACAGCCTCTATCGTTTTGGGCTTCCCCTGGTTGGTTAAACACAACCCAATGATTGATTGGGGTTGTTTGGAGATTCTCTCCTGGGGGAAGTCTTGTCAAAGAGATTGTATGACTCGTGTTTGTCCTGTTGGCTTGCTTAATGTACCCACAGCCAAACCACTTTCTGTTTCTGTCCCTCCTGTGTATGCAGACCTAGCAAAGGTTTTTGAAAAAAGGGAGGCAGATAAACTGCCCCCACACCGTGAATATGATTGTGCCATAAACCTCTTACCTGGTACTATGCCGCCTAGGGGTAAGGTATACCCCTCTTTCCGAAAAAGAGAACCAGGTCATGGAGGAGTACATACAGGATGCCTTAAGAAAAGGTTTTATCAGAAGGTCCTCCTCTCCTGCTGGGGCTGGTTTCTTTTTCGTTGCCAAAAAGGAGGGTGACCTAAGGCCATGTATAGACTACAGGGGTCTGAACAACATAACGATTAAAAACGCCTACCCTATTGTGACGAAACCAACCTCGCCACTGAGAACTGGAGAAGCCTGGTTGCCCGCCTGCTGCCTTTGGACTATGGCCCTGGGAGATTGGGCCCTTTACAAACAGTATTCGGCCCTAACAGAGTGCATGTCACTCATTCTGGCCCTTTAAATACAGTGGGGCCATTCGGTACTTGCCCTGTGTGAGCAGTGATACCCCCAGATAGCTATGCCATGGAGCCTATTCATATAATGAAAGACTATGGGAAAGACTTTGGCTCCATGGCAATTAAACTGTATTTGTGTGGTCTGCGTGCCATTCACCTAATAATGTGCACGCAGACCTGAGCTATCTGGGGATATGTTAAATGTCTGTGTTTAATGTATAAAAAGTGACTTTATGTATTTTAAAGAGTTTTATGTTGTTTTGCAACCATGTGGTTAATGGAGTCTGCCTCTAGTCCTGGATAATTAGATTTCTTCTCCAATTATCTCCAGGGCAGAAGGGAGGAAGCCAGGATGCATTGTGGGGATGTTTTACTTTTACTGTTTGAGCCAGGGGGAATAAAAGATACTTTTACTAACTTTTGAACCCCTGGTCTGATTCATGCCATTTTTTAATATGTTGTTCCCCTGAATGGATTGATTGTGGATATGTATTTTTATGTGAATGTGATGTATGGTTTTAAAGTTATGAAAGTTGTGTAAAAGTATATTTTGAACTGTACACATAATGGGATTAAGTGTCACACTAAGGGGAGGGGATGTGTGGGAGGTAACATCTATGTTATTGGTTATTTTATGCCTCCCCCTGGGTGTGGCCTGTATGTGTACTCATGTAATAAAAACCAGGCTGGGTGCCCAGCACCTCAGACCACTGCTTGACCTTCAACACGGAGCCTTGTCTCGTTCTTGGGGGGATTCACTGTATGCTGTTGGAGATTTGACTGCTAGGAGTGTAAGCTGATGTCTGCTTTTCCTATTCATCTGCTAGCAGCTATTTGTGAGGTTCCAGCTGGAGTGCTACCTTATTCACCTATATCCAGTTCGTGAGTTCTGATGTTCTGCAGTAGCTGTGCCTTTCTGAGAAAAGGGGATTATCGCCTAAACGGATTTTAACCCCTCATATGCTGAAACAGTCCGTTACAATTGGTGGCAAGCGGCGGGATCGTTCCTACAGCCAGAAGGACAGCTACAGAACACCATTTCTTTGGATTTACAATTTGAGGGCAACGCATGTCTGAGTACAGCGACCCTGACAGCACCAGGATGGAACCAGCAGTGGAGTACAATAAGGGTGACATGGATGACCGGGATGCAATAAGGAAAGGCATCTGGTACCAGGCCCTGGATAATGTACAATACCAGCGGGGTGAGAGTCTCCCCAGTGAAGAGCAGCGGTTGCAGAAGCAAGTGGCCCTGCGGATGCCCTTCCTGGGAGAGCAGCCCCTGGAGGAATGGGTGAAGGAACTAGAGCACCGTGTATGGCAGGAGCTATGGCTGGAGGATGCCTACCAGGCGCTCTGGTGGTATATGGCACAGTATATACCCTGGACAGCCGAACATGACAAGCCAGAGGGAGAGGAGTTTGATGGTCCTGGCTTGTTATGGGAGTCCTTTGCAGAGCCTGGCTTCGGGAGCCCTGCGCAAACCAGACTGCAGGACATTTTCTATGAGAGGGAGGCTAGGCATGAGTGGGATGACCCCCATGAGGTAGAGCAAGACCTGGCTCACCTAGCAGCCCTGGAGTGGGAACTGGAGCAAAACTACCAAGATCTCTTCAGCTTCATTGGGAAGGCTCAGCAGGACAGTAAGGTGACAGACCCAGATCCAGACCCCTTCCGCTGGGAAGATATTGTAGAGATTTACTGGGAAGAACCCCAGGTGGCCTGTAGAGATGGGACCGAGGTCTCTCCACCGGCCCTGCAGGGAATTGGGAGCCCAGTCTCCATTCCCCAGCGGCAGGCTGAGTTACAGGGGGCAGAGGTAGTTGGTCCCACCCCCCAGCAGCAGAGTGATATGCCGGGAAGGCAGTGTGAAGTGCAGGGAGAGGAGAGCAGCGTCCTCCCTCCCCAGCGGCAGGCTGAGTTACAGGGGGCAGAGGTAGTTGGTCCTACCCCCCAGCAGCAGAGTGATATGCCGGGAAGGCAGTGTGAAGTGCAGGGAGAGGAGAGCAGCGTCCTCCCTCCCCAGCGGCAGGCTGAGTTACCGGGGGCAGAGGTAGTTGGTCCTACCCCCCAGCAGCAGAGTGATATGCCGGGAAGGCAGTGTGAAATGCAGGGAGAGGAGAGCAGCGTCCTCCCTCCCCAGCGGCAGGCTGAGTTACAGGGGGCAGAGGTAGTTGGTCCTACCCCCCAGCAGCAGCATGATTTTTTGGGAATTGGGAGCCCAGTCTCCATTCCCCAGCGGCAGTGTGAAGTAGAGGGAGAGGAGAGCAGCGTCCTCCCTCCCCAGCGGCAGGCTGAGTTACAGGGGGCAGAGGTAGTTGGTCCTACCCCCCAGCAGCAGCGTGACTTTTTGGGAATTGGGAGCCCAGTCTCCTTTCCCCAACAGCAGGACACTGTATTAGGAGAAGAGACGGTCGGTCTCCCTCCGCAGATGATGGAAGTATGCATGGGAGAGGAGCTTATTACCACCTCTCCCCAGCGGCGGATTATTAATGGGCAGAGTGTTCTATCGGGAGAGGAGCTTGTTACCCCCTCTCCCCAGCGGCAGTTTAATGTACCAGGGGGAGACTGTAAGCCCCCCACCGGTGCAGATGGGACCGTGGTCTCTGCACTTACCACACAGTGGGTAGGGATGGTCGGTCCTACCCCCCCACGACAGAACTATGTATCCAAGGGGGAGACAACCGGTCTCCCCATTCAGCAGCAGAGCTATGCAACGAAGGGGGAGACAATCCGTCTCCAGCAACCAGGCTCCAACCAGACTACTCCGGTGGTAGTGCTGGCATCAGGACAGAGTACCGCTGGTCTCTGCCCACTCAGCAACCCACCAAGGCAGCCTACCAGTCCCCTGCACAGCCGGGGTGAGGCACCTGGACATGGACAACTTTCTCCTCTACCCAGGTGTAGTAACCATTTATTGTGGGTGGGCTGTACTGATGTTTCTGCTTTGTGGGTGGGTTGCTGGACTAACAAGGGCACTGACCGGCAGGAGGTCAGGTACCCTGTTAGTCTTTTTGGAAAGGGGGAGAGATGTGACGAAACCAACCTCGCCACTGAGAACTGGAGAAGCCTGGTTGCCCGCCTGCTGCCTTTGGACTATGGCCCTGGGAGATTGGGCCCTTTACAAACAGTATTCGGCCCTAACAGAGTGCATGTCACTCATTCTGGACCTTTAAATACAGTGGGGCCATTCGGTACTTGCCCTGTGTGAGCAGTGATACCCCCAGATAGCTATGCCATGGAGCCTATTCATATAATGAAAGACTATGGGAAAGACTTTGGCTCCATGGCAATTAAACTGTATTTGTGTGGTCTGCGTGCCATTCACCTAATAATGTGCACGCAGACCTGAGCTATCTGGGGATATGTTAAATGTCTGTGTTTAATGTATAAAAAGTGACTTTATGTATTTTAAAGAGTTTTATGTTGTTTTGCAACCATGTGGTTAATGGAGTCTGCCTCTAGTCCTGGATAATTAGATTTCTTCTCCAATTATCTCCAGGGCAGAAGGAAGGAAGCCAGGATGCATTGTGGGGATGTTTTACTTTTACTGTTTGAGCCAGGGGGAATAAAAGATACTTTTACTAACTTTTGAACCCCTGGTCTGATTCATGCCATTTTTTAATATGTTGTTCCCCTGAATGGATTGATTGTGGATATGTATTTTTATGTGAATGTGATGTATGGTTTTAAAGTTATGAAAGTTGTGTAAAAGTATATTTTGAACTGTACACATAATGGGATTAAGTGTCACACTAAGGGGAGGGGATGTGTGGGAGGTAACATCTATGTTATTGGTTATTTTATGCCTCCCCCTGGGTGTGGCCTGTATGTGTACTCATGTAATAAAAACCAGGCTGGGTGCCCAGCACCTCAGACCACTGCTTGACCTTCAACACGGAGCCTTGTCTCGTTCTTGGGGGGATTCACTGTATGCTGTTGGAGATTTGACTGCTAGGAGTGTAAGCTGATGTCTGCTTTTCCTATTCATCTGCTAGCAGCTATTTGTGAGGTTCCAGCTGGAGTGCTACCTTATTCACCTATATCCAGTTCGTGAGTTCTGATGTTCTGCAGTAGCTGTGCCTTTCTGAGAAAAGGGGATTATCGCCTAAACGGATTTTAACCCCTCATATGCTGAAACGGTCCGTTACACCTATCCCCCTCATCACTGAGTTGTTTGATCGTATTAAAGGTTCTAAGTACTTCACTAAATTAGACCTCAGGGGGGCTTATAACCTTGCCCGTATAAAGGAGAATGGCAAGTGGAAGACAGCGTTCAATACGCGTAGTGGGCATTACGAATACCTGGTCATGCCTTTTGGACTGTGTAATGCTCCTGCTGTGTTTCAGGACCTCATAAATGATGTCCTTAGGGATCTATTGCATGTCTATGCCGTGGTGTACCTTGACGACATACTTGTATATTCTCCTGATTTAAAGTCACATCATAATCATGTTAGGATGGTGCTTGAAAAGTTACTACAGAACGGACTTTATTGTAAGTTAGAAAAATGTTTGTTCGATCAGACCTCTGTGGAATTCCTAGGATACATCATTTCTGAACAGGGTTTCAGTATTGATCCCGCTAAATTGGAAGCCATACTGTCCTGGCCACTTCCCCAAGGACTTAAGGCTATCCAGCGTTTTATAGGATTTGCTAATTATTATAGGAAATTTATAAAAAACTTTTCACCACTTATCTCCCCTATAACGAAGCTGACTAAAAAAGGTCTACACCCTAGGGTTTGGACTCCTGAAGCCCTTAAGGCCTTCGAAACTCTCGAGAAGGCATTTGCCTCTGCCCCAGTGCTACACCACCCTAATCCTTCTCTTTCCTTTGTTATGGAAGTAGACGCTTCTGAATCGGGTGTGGGAGCAGTACTGTCACAAAGGTTGTCGTGTGACGAACCCCTCCATCCCTGTTGTTACTTTTCAAAAAGGTTGTCTGATCCAGAAAAGAATTACGATGTTGGGAACAGGGAATTATTAGCTATTGTGTTAGCTTTTAAGGAATGGAGGTACTTATTAGAGGGTTCTAGACACAAAATTATGGTTATAACAGATCATAAGAACCTCTCCTATATAGCTGATGCTAGAAGGTTATCTGCCCGGCAGGCTAGATGGTCTCTATTTCTTTCACGCTTCCAATATGTTGTTACCTATAGACCTGGTTGCCGTAATGCCAAAGCTGACGCTATCTCTCGACAGCATGAACCAGTAGAATATGTTAACCCGACTCCTGAACCTATTGTACCTGCGTCTCAGATAATAGCTGCTACCCGTTTGGTTGTTTCATCTCCTTTCCTTGATAGTATTAAGACATACCAAACCCAAGCACCCCCTGAGACGCCGGTTGGTAAACTATACGTTAAAGCAAATGACAGAAAAAAGTTGTTAACTTTATTTCACACCGCCAAAACTGCTGGTCATCCGGGGGTTACCAAAACCTACAAGGGCCTCCTTCAACAGTTCTGGTGGCCTTCGCTCAAGCGAGACGTAGTGGATTTTGTTCAGGCTTGTCGAGTCTGTACGCAGTGTAAGTCCCCTAATGTGAGACCCCAGGGTTTACTGATGCCTCTCTCTATACCCAAGAAACCATGGACCCACTTATCCATGGATTTTATTGTGGACCTTCCTCTTTCTGATGGTCAGACAGTGATACTGACTGTGACGGATAGGTTCTCTAAAATGGCGCACTTTATTCCGCTTAAGAAACTGCCTTCTGCGGTTCAGTTAGCTCAGGTGTTTGCCAAAGAAGTGTTCCGCTTGCATGAGGTACCTCAGGATATCGTATCTGACAGGGGCCCTCAATTTGTCTCTCGGTTTTGGAGGGGCTTTTGTGCTGAGATTGAGGTCTCCTTTTCGTTCACTTCCTCCTATCACCCGCAATCTAATGGTGCAGCCGAACGTGCTAATCAGTCTGTGGAATTGTATTTGCGCTGCTTCACTAATGCGCACCAGGACGACTGATCTCGCCTCCTTCCGTGGGCTGAATTTGCCAGGAATACGGTGTCTCGTTCGTCTACTGGCTTAAGTCCTTTTGAGGTTGCTTATGGGTTTCGGCCTTCTGTCCTTCCCGGTGCGTTCTCCGACAAGGGAATGCCCGCCTTGGACCAGCACCTCGCCTCTTTGCGGAAGACGTGGGATCAGGTCCATGTTGCGTTGTCTCATTCCGCAGCTGCTCAGAAGAAGTTTGCTGATCGCCGTAGGGGTGCGGCCCCTTCTTATGTTCCGTGTGATAGGGTATGGTTGTCCTCCAGGAACCTCCGTCTCAAGGTTCCCTCGATTAAATTTGCTCCCAGATTTATTGGTCCCTACAAGGTGTTACGTAGGGTTAACCCCGTTTCCTACTCCCTTGACCTGCCTCCTTCCATGCGTATACCGAACACGTTTCACGTCTCGCTTGCTTGAAGCCCTTGCTGTGTAACCAGTTCTCTCGTCCCCTCGGGTGGCCCGTTTCCCCTCGCGCTGTCCCTAGCGACGTGTTCAAGGTGGCTGCCCTTCTCGACTCTCGTGTTTCTAGGGGTCGGCTGCAATATTTGGTGGATTGGAAGGGGTACGGCCCTGAGGAGCGGTCTTGGGTTTCGAGCTCTGATCTGCACGCTCCCTCTTTGGTCCCCTCCTTTCATGCCCGGTTTCCTTTGAAGCCTTCTGCTTCCCGCCCTCCGGTCGGTCTTCGAGGGGGGGGGGGTAATGTCGGGATCCCACGGGCGGCTGCGAGGGGAGGCTGCACTCCGCTCGCGGTACTCACCCTCCAGCCGTCCGCGGTCTCCGCCTCCTCTTCATCCCCCAGCGGCAGCATGCATGACGCTGCACGCTGGGAGACCGCCCAATATGTTACACGCCGGGGTCAGTCACCTGACCCGGCGTTAAAGGCACAGTGCCTCAATCACAGTGGGAGGTTTAGATATCCCCCACGTGTGATTGTTAATTCTGATTGGAAATTATCCAATCAGAATTAACCTTATGGTTTAAATACTTACCTTTCCTGTTCCTCCCTGCCCTGTTGTGGTCTTTGCTTGCTAGTATTGCTACTGTACTTGTGTTTCTGGTTACGTACTCTCTGGCTTGTTAATCTGACTTTGTGACTTTCTCCTAACCTTTGAGCTCGGCATGTCTCTCGTTATTCTGTCTTCTGGTTCCCCTTACTCGGCGTGTCTCCTGACTATTCTGTGTGTGCTTAGCCCGGCCACTCTAAGGTCCGGTACTGCACCTTTTCTGTGTGTGTGTGTTAGCGTGTTGGGTTCCCCGAATCATGACACACCACCACCTTCCTTCCTCCCTGCCTCTCTACAGAAAAGCATATACATTGCGTCTCTGAATTATTTTAATTTCTTCCAACTACAGATTATGCCTGTACTTGGATTTCCCCCTGCAACCAGTGGCGTACATACCGGGGTCGCAGGGGTCGCGGCTGTGACCGGGCCTGGCCCACCAGGGGGCCCGGCCGCCCTGCGACCCAGGTATGTACCCACAGGGCCAGCCTCTTCTGCTGGGGGGCCCAGGAGCCGGCCACCTCCGGGCCCCCCCGAGGCTGGCAATGCTGTCACCCGGCTGGCGGGCGCGCGAGGGAGCACTCTCCCCTGAGTGCTGCCTCTTCAGCTCCCTCGCGCACCGCACTGAAACCGGAGCCGGAAGATGACGTCATCTTCCGGCTCCGGCATCATTACGCGGCGCGCGAGGGAGCTGAAGAGGAAGCACTCAGGGGAGAGTGCTCCCTCGCGCGCCCGCCAGCCGGGTGACAGCAGGGCCAGCAACACCACTGGACCCCAGGGAATCCCCTCAGCTCTCCCACAGGTAAGGAGGCTGGGGGGGTTAAATTAAAAAAAATGTGTGTTAGTGTTAGAGTGTGTGTGTGTGTTAGTATGTGTGTTAGTGTGTGTGTGTTAGTGAGTGTGTTAGTGTTAGAGTGTGTGTGTGTTAGTATGTGTGTTAGTGTGTGTGTGTTAGTGAGTGTGTTAGTGTTAGAGTGTGTGTTAGTGAGTGTGTTAGTGTTAGAGTGTGTGTGTGTGTGTGTGTGTGTGTGTTAGAGTGTGTGTGTGTGTGTGTGTGTTAGTGAGTGTGTTAGTGTTAGAGTGTGTGTGTGTTAGTGTGTGTGTGTGTTAGTGAGTGTGTTAGTGTTAGAGTGTGAGTGTGTTAGTGTTAGAGTGTGTGTGTGTTAGTGTTAGTGTGTGTGTGTGTGTGTGTGTTAGTGTTAGAGTGTGTGTGTTAGTGTGTGTGTTAGTGAGTGTGTTAGTGTTAGAGTGAGTGTGTTAGTGTTAGAGTGTGTGTGTTAGTGTTAGAGTGTGTGTGTTAGTGTTAGAGTGTGTGTGTTAGTGTGTGAGTGTGTGTGTGTGTGTTAGTGTTAGAGTGTGTATTAGTGTGTGTGTGTTAGTGTTAGAGTGTGTGTGTCTGTTACTGAGTGTTTGTGTGCGTCTGTCACTGAGTGTGTGTCTGTCAGTAAATGTGTGCGTCTGTTCATGAGAGTGTGTGTGTGTCTTAAGCACTTACCTTTCTCCAGCGCCGGACTCCCTTGGCGCTGGGGATCTCTCCACCCCGATCCGTCTCTCAGCTCCGAATTCACATGCGTAGCAAGAGCCACGCGCGCATTCAAACCGCCCATAGGAAAGCATTACTCAATGCTTTCCTATGGACATTCAGCGTCTTTTCACTGTGATTTTCACAGTGAGAATCGCAGAAAATCCTCTAGCGGCTGTCAATGAGACAGCCACTAGAGGCTGGATTAACCCTCAGTGAAACATAGCAGTTTCTCTGAAACTGCTATGTTTTCAGCTGCAGGGTTAAAACTAGAGAGACCTGGCACCCAGACCACTTCATTGAGCTGATGTGATCTGGGTGTCTGTAGTGGTCCTTTAAGTGTATGTGTTTATGCATACCGCGGTCGCACGGGTCGCAGCCCTGCAACCAGGTGCCTGCCGCCATGTGTTGCGGCCCCAGCCGCGCAGAGTAAGCGCGCGCGGGGGGGGGCCCACGGATCAGTTTTTGCACCGGGGCCCCATGGGTTGTGTGTACGCCACTGCCTGCAACCATGTCCAATTTTGTTTTACTATCACTATCCACCCTCCTACCACCCACTCTTAGCCCACCTTCCTTTATAATACGGTCATTCAGCTGTCTCTAATCTTAACTATTTAATTATCTTACAAGTTACATTGTGTTTCAATATATCAACAATAATCAGTAATCAATAATAATAATAATCAACCCCTGCAGCTTTTTATGTCAGCTCCCCATTGTTTTCTATACAGGGAGTGCAGAATTATTAGGCAAGTTGTATTTTTGAGGATTCATTTTATTATTGAACAACAACCATGTTCTCAATGAACCCAAAAAACTCATTAATATCAAAGCTGAATATTTTTGGAAGTAGTTTTTAGTTTGTTTTTAGTTTTAGCTATTTTAGGGGGGATATCTGTGTGTGCAGGTGACTATTACTGTGCATAATTATTAGGCAACTTAACAAAAAACAAATATATACCCATTTCAATTATTTATTTTTACCAGTGAAACCAATATAACATCTCAACATTCACAAATATACATTTCTGACATTCAAAAACAAAACAAAAACAAATCAGTGACCAATATAGCCACCTTTCTTTGCAAGGACACTAAAAAGCCTGCCATCCATGGATTCTGTCAGTGTTTTGATCTGTTCACCATCAACATTGCGTGCAGAAGCAACCACAGCCTCCCAGACACTGTTCAGAGAGGTGTACTGTTTTCCCTCCTTGTAAATCTCACATTTGATGATGGACCACAGGTTCTCAATGGGGTTCAGATCGGGTGAACAAGGAGGCCATGTCATTAGATTTTCTTCTTTTATACCCTTTCTTGCCAGCCACGCTGTGGAGTACTTGGACGCGTGTGATGGAGCATTGTCGTGCATGAAAATCATGTTTTTCTTGAAGGATGCAGACTTCTTCCTGTACCACTGCTTGAAGAAAGTGTCTTCCAGATACTGGCAGTAGGACTGGGAGTTGAGCTTGACTCCATCCTCAACCCGAAAAGGCCCCACAAGCTCATCTTTGATGATACCAGCCCAAACCAGTACTCCACCTCCACCTTGCTGGCGTCTGAGTCGGACTGGAGCTCTCTGCCCTTTACCAATCCAGCCACGGGCCCATCCATCTGGCCCATCAAGACTCACTCTCATTCCATCAGTCCATAAAACCTTAGAAAAATCAGTCTTGAGATATTTCTTGGCCCAGTCTTGACGTTTCAGCTTGTGTGTCTTGTTCAGTGGTGGTCGTCTTTCAGCCTTTCTTACCTTGGCCATGTCTCTGAGTATTGCACACCTTGTGCTTTTGGGCACTCCAGTGATGTTGCAGCTCTGAAATATGGCCAAACTGGTGGCAAGTGGCATCTTGGCAGCTGCACGCTTGACTTTTCTCAGTTCATGGGCAGTTATTTTGCGCCTTGGTGTTTCCACACGCTTCTTGCGACCCTGTTGACTATTTTGAATGAAACGCTTGATTGTTCGATGATCACGCTTCAGAAGCTTTGCAATTTTAAGAGTGCTGCATCCCTCTGCAAGATATCTCACTATTTTTGACTTTTCTGAGCCTGTCAAGTCCTTCTTTTGACCCATTTTGCCAAAGTAAAGGAAGTTGCCTAATAATTATGCACACCTGATATAGGGTGTTGATGTCATTAGACCACAACCCTTCTCATTACGGAGATGCACATCACCTAATATGCTTAATTGGTAGTAGGCTTTCAAGCCTATACAGCTTGGAGTAAGACAACATGCATAAAGAGGATGATGTGGTCAAAATACTCATTTGCCTAATAATTCTGCACTCCCTGTATATTGTAAGCTCACAAGTTATCTTGCTAATAACTTTGTATATAAGTACTGCTTTTTACAAGACTGTAAGTCAATGGACAGCGTACAATGGCCCTTTTATGTTGACCATACATTAAATATATTTGCTAATAAAGGGTTTGATTTAAAAAGCAGTGCAAATGATGTATGTAGATAAATAATCTGTAAAATTCTTCTAACAGCATTGAATCATTTGGAAAGAGTATTAAATTGAGTTCAAACTGTGCAAATGTAATGTATCACAAGAAACTATACTGTGAAAACGTGGTCTGGGCACAGCTGGAGGTTTCTTTGATTGGCAGTGTTTATCAAGTCATGGGAGCTGAAAAGTTGTATTTTATTATGCACTCCAAATAAAGACTGCCTATCAAAAAACCTCCAGGGGTGCCCAGATGACTTTTTCACAATTATATATTTTAAGGGACATTAGTTCACCCTGTTTGGAGCACCCTGCTGGAAGTATCCCCAGGATAATTGGTGTGTGCAATATTCTTTACGAGAAACAATGCCATGTAAAAGTAAAATACCTGCTTAATAAACCCAATAGTTTTAATATTTTTAAATGTATCTTCAATATGTAATAACATATTTACTCACGGAAGAAAAGGTAAGGGACACTATGTAAATACTAAGGGCATATGTCTCAGATAATCTGAGACTAATCCTTAAGAAATGTATAATTTTGAGGGGCGGAGCCTGCTTTCATGAAGATTAAAGATCTGTTCTGTGTTTTTTCAGTTTTTTTTTTTCTTCTATTTTGTGTATTTTCTTTTCTATATTTCCTTTGTAAATATTGCACTTTTTCCATGGCCAATAAAGATAATAACAACAATATTCCTTCATAATAGATCTAGGCTACTACCTCCATCTATATGAAGTTAAAATTAACACATTAATATTTTGAACCTTAAGAAGCCAAATTAATAAATCTTTTGGGCTAAACTACAAAATAGAATTCATAATGGGCAAATTGTATATACTTTAGGATCTGAAAATGGTATGCATTATGGAAATCTCATTTGCTTTGAAATTGAAAGAAATTGTGGGGGTAGGTTGCAAAAACCCCTCTACTTATATGAAGATTCATTAAATATTTTTAATCTTTTAGATTTAATATAGACCTATAACATAATAGTCACACATAATAGAGAAAATGTTTCTCTTTAAGTAGATTCTATAGAAACCACTTAAACGGTCTATATTCCATATTGAAAAGCAATGGGAAGAATGCAATATATATCTGGGTATTGCACTATTTTGTTCACCATATAAATGTTTGTGCTCTTGAAAGAAATAATTGTATATATTATTATTTTATTTTTATATTTTTCATATTAATTTGTATTTTTAATTTTAATTTTATTTTACTTTATCTTTATTTTTATTTTTATTCTTATTTTTATTTTTATTCATATTTATTTATTTACTCTTTATGTATTTTATTATAACATATATAGTATGAATTGATGTATAGACAACAATGGCAATTGAGTATTCATATAATAAGTATTGAATTATTCTGGTGCTGAGTGAAGTATTTACTACCCCCTCCTCTTGTTCCTTGTCTCCATTAATTTTGAATGTATGCCTGATTGAGATCGAGCAGGGACAAGAAAGAAAATTCTATAACAGCTTCCGGCTTACTTCCGGGTTTCGGCAAAGAAACGCATGTTGGAACGCATGCGTCATCGGACGGCGCACGTGATGACGTCACGGCACTCGGCCGAGGGATGGAGATCATAGGATTTGTCCGAAAAAGAAAACACCTGCAGGAAATCATTCATTTTGTGGACATTGAGGGATGTATATAAGGACTGGGGAGGGAGGGGATTTTTATTGTTTATTTTATGTTCATTTGTATCTGTTGATCATACACCACGCAAGTCCCTGAGTAAGTCCTATTTTGCTGGATTAAACGCGTAGGACCCCTGGTGGTGACATAGAGGGACTACACTGATGATTTTATATTTTGATGTAAGTTATTAAAACTCATTTTTGTACTTCACTCTGAATGTGCACCTCATTTTTATTATATTTCCTTTCTTGAGCACATATATCAAATGCATCTATGGAGATTGTAACCTAGAAGATTTGGAATTCTCATCCTGAAAATAAATAAATATTCAAGGCTTGCAAACTTCAGTAAAAGTGTGAGTGGCCACTTGTGAACGCAATTCTTATAATCTGTTTATATACACAGTTATACGCTATGTTGCTTTATTTGTGATTGGTTCTGCAGATCATCCTTTTTTTTGCTTATGCTATCACAAACAGTAAGAACTGGAGGGTTGGGCTTCCCCAATGTCAGAGAATACCACAGGGCCACACAACTAGCCAACGTCCTAGGCTGCCACTGACATACACTAACCCCTCAATGGGTAGCTCTAGAATCCAATAGAATAATAGGGAGATCCCTATCACACCTTCTGTGGGCCTCAAAAGATCTAAGACCCCATAATCCCGAAATGCTGCCAACCACCAGACTGATGCTATCTATATGGGACAAAAACAGACACAAGGTGTGCTCGCAGCCCAAATGGTCCCCCGCAACTCCACTGAAAACCCTACACATCCTAAACCCCTCATTTAACTACAAAATATGGGCAACCCACAATGTAACACATCTATATCAGGTATACCATTAAGGCTCCCTTAAAAGTTTCACGGACTTGAAGGCACAACTCAACCTACCTCAAACGGACCAATTCTCATACATGCAATTACACCACACAATCCATGGGGACAGTCGGCACTCAAAACAAACGAGGGAAGATACCCAAATGACACAATATGAATATAAGTGTATAAATATGAAATTGCACAAAGACATAGGAAGGGAATTCACATCCCAAGAATGGCACAAGGCTTTCACAGCCCACAAGGGTACCTCATTATGTTCATCACACCTAGAAATCTCCAGAAAAATAATGTACCGATGGTACCTAACGCCTAACAAAATAGCAAAAATGTACAAAACCATAGATAATAAATGCTGGAGGTGCCAAGAATAAATAGGAGACACTCTCCACATTTGGTGGTCAAGCCCCCGCATACGACCAATATGGGAAATGGTGGAAGGCATAATCAAAGACAGCACGGGGAAACAAATCCCGCTATCAATAGAATCATATCTACTCCACATAGTACCAAGCAACTTACCGAAACCCACCCGTCATCGTGGCAGCGACTACGGCCATTGCCCAAAATGGAGATCTAAATCAGTCCCATCCAGAACTGAAATAATAAACAAAGTCTCCAGAAATGTGAATTATGAAAGATTCGCAGGAACACAGGGTCGTACGGGCCTCTCAAACATACAAACACACGACATATGTCAAAAATACAGAGACAGCACCCAGACAAACGAAAATACTCAAATGTATGACCCACCTTGAGTTCCGAAATGAAGATAGAGGAAGGTCTATAAATTTGACCTCTCTTACAACATAGTGGGACACTTCAACCCTTACAGAATTAGCAGACCTAGCCGAACCTGAAAACGCCACATACCCTACCAACAAGCCCTGACAGGGTTAATGCTACTAAACAACCCACAGCACAATGTAAGCAATGCCATAGACTGTTCTTTTGCTCTTTTTTTTTTTGTTTTTTGCTTATGTATTATGTTCATGTATATAGTTTTTACCTGTACAATATTTAAGGATCTGATGCAACATCACAGATGCAAGAACAACCACAGGATCGACTTACCATCCATAACAGGACATAGATTAAGGGTTATACAGGCAGATATATAAATATCATTAACATGTCATCTAAATCTTGTGTACAATGTGATCCTCTCCGATCCCCCTTTTCTTTTATGTACCCCC
Organism: Pelobates fuscus; assembly: GCF_036172605.1. NCBI lineage: Eukaryota > Metazoa > Chordata > Amphibia > Anura > Pelobatidae > Pelobates > Pelobates fuscus. The sequence continues at coordinate 148,684,621 of NC_086318.1, forward strand.
CATTGTTTCTTGCAAGAAAATAAAAATTGTCAATTTAAAAATAAAAGGAAATATATAATTTTTTGACTTTTTTATATTATAAAGTTGAACTGTTTGAATGAAACTAGACATTAAAGTTACTTCTATATTTAGAAAAAAAGCTAAATTGTCTGCTTTCCCCAGATAACAATCAATGACAGCAATTGTCAGATCTACTTCTTTATCAAGAATAATGCATATTGTCAAAAGTAAGAAAAATTGATTCACCTAGCAAAGGTCTTCTGCTCATAACACAGCCATCCACTTTCTTTCTTAAGATCTGCATCTTCAATAATACGCCAGCAATCAGAGATTTCTGTTTCTTCCATCTCGAGTTGAAACGTGGTTTCCCACATCGACTCCATATTTTGTCCGTAAATTTATCTGACTTCTCTTCTTTCTGTCTGAAACAGACCAAAAAAATAATACATAGAATACACAAATAGTTACAAAAACATTAACAGAGTTATTCTCTAAAATGAGAATTCAAAGTGAAATTTTCAAATTGTTTTCTAAAGGGTTAATAATGTATAGGGGTGTATATAAAAAATACCCCTTTCTGTCTCAGTAGAGATTTCTGCCGGAGGCTCAAGGAAGCAAGGTGAATGGTTAGAGTTAGGACCCACCTAGGGGGGTCTGCCTTGACGTTGGCAGGTGGGCTCATCCTCTCATGGCCATTGGAGGTAACTAAAAAACCTCCATTTGTTTAAAAATACATAGGGATTAAGGAGAGAGCGCAGGTAACTTGTTTTTCATTGGTTTTTACTATATATTGGGGCTGATGTGTACTGTAGTCATTTGCAGCCACCCAGTGATGGAAGTGAGTGCAGGACTTATCTTTCTGCATTTGTATCCATTTTTTGTATCACTCAGCCTTGTTACAATGCAGCCGCCCATCCCATGTGTTCCCTATTAAGGGTTAATAATATATAGGGGTGTATATAAAAAATACCCCTTTCTGTCTCAGTAGAGATTTTTGCCGGAGGCTCAAGGAAGCAAGGCGAATGGTTAGAGTTAGGACCCACCTAGGGGGGTCTTCCTTGACGTTGGCAGGTGGGCTCATCCTCTCATGGCCATTGGAGGTAACTAAAAAACCTCAATTTGTTTAAAAATACATAAGGATTAAGGAGAGAGCACAGGTAACTTGTTTTTCTTTGGTTTTTACTATATATTGGGGCCGATGTGTACTGTAGTCATTTGCAGACGCCCAGTGATGGGAGTGAGTGCAGGACTTATCTTTCTGCATTTGTATCCATTTTTTTGCATCACTCAGCCTTGTTACAATGCAGCCGCCCATCCCATGTGTTCCCTGTTAAGGGTTAATAATGTATAGGGGTGTATATAAAAAATACCTCTTTCTGTCTTAGTAGAGATTTTTGCTGGAGGCTCAAGGAAGCAAGGTGAATCGTTAGAGTTAGGACCCACCTAGGGGGGTCTGCCTTGACGTTGGCAGGTGGGCTCATCCTCTCATGGCCATTGGAGGTAACTAAAAAAACCTCCATTTGTATAAAAATACATAGGGATTAAGGAGAGAGCGCAGGTAACTTGTTTTTCTTTAGCCAATTTGGAAACAGTCATTTGTGCTTCCAGTTGTACTACTTTGGCTTACAATTAGAAATTTGCTTTGAATTTTCACTTTAGTGAATAACCCTGTGACCGAATACAGACACAATCAACACTATCATTGATGTTGATTCTAGCTAGGAATATGCTACCTACTGCTTGCATAGAATGGCCTAGGATCTAGAAAAGCATGCTCATTCCTTTGCTAATGCTAGTCATTATCAGATTAGTAGACGTGCATTTGTTTTCATATCAATACGATTTCGTCAGAAAATTCTGTTTTTTTTTTCATATTTGTTTACTTATACGTAAACGAAAGCCCTACAAACGAAATCTAAACTAAAAGAAAGGGCAAATGCCGAATGCATTACCTTTTTTAGTTTAGTTTCGTTCATTTAATAGACTCCGTGCTGCAGGGGAATGAATAACAGTGTGCATGTGCGGCAAAAAAAAACCCAAGGAGGGAGCTGGCAGCGCTACCAGCTCCCTACTTGTAATAATATTAATTCCTACCTCCTCACCCCCCCCCCCCCTCCTGCCGGCATTAAAACCTATAAGAGGTTAAATCCTTCCGCATGCCCCTACACAGCAAACAGCCAATGGCAGCTCGCTGTCATTTCAAACTAAATATAAATCAGTATGGGGGTCACTCTGATGCATGCCGTCAGTAGGGGCATGCGGGAGGAATTAATTTACCTTTTATCAATATTATACCCCCATACTGGCTGCTCACTGTCATTTAAAACTGGATATAAATGTATCCTATATAGAAGTGTTAGAGCTACAGTAAGAGTATGTGTCAAAAAGATCTAAATAGCTACTTTTTCATATTGCAACATTGTTATCATTTTTGCTATAACTTTTGGTTACATTTACTCTTAACGTAGCTCTCTATCACTTCTATATAAGATACTGATTTTTATATTTAGTTTTAAATGACAGCGAACAGACACTGGCTGTTCGCTGTTTAGGCGACATGCCCCTACTACACAGGGGGACCTGGCGCAGGTAGGGGCACACATCAGGATTTAACCTGTGCCAGGTCCCCCCTTATTGCACTAGTGCCTGGGCAGCAATAGCATCGCCGATACTTACCTGGTTTACCGTTCTATTGGCTTTAGACTTCTGGCTTACTCTGACAGAATCAACCCCTTAAAACAAACCCGTTACATACTCTCTGGCTGACTTGGAAAGGAATATGATGACTCTCTATCTAAATGGATTACTGGCTAATGTATTGGACTAAGCTCACAGAACATCCCTTGTTAAACAGACTTATATACAGGATAATGACTCAGGACTGTATTACCTCAGATCCTCAAGGTTTAACTCCTCCTCCCTAGAGGTACCTCAATAAAGTGCTGTGGAATAGGTTGGCGCTACATAAATGCCAAAAATAATGATATAATAACATGATACAATGTTGCCATTGCTACAGTAAGCAAATAACTATTCTATTTTATTTACAATCTGATCTTTGGTATTTTCAATCTCAAGATTATATTTTACTTTGTATACAGGAAGGAAAGATTATATTATTAAATTTATTGAAATCAACGCGTGTCTTTTCTCTAAAAGGAAAAATTCCCTGTTTGAATTCTTATAAGGTTGCATGACAATCAGCTTGAGAATCAAATGAAAATATGCGTAGAACAGATGTTCCAGTTGCATTGACTTGCCTCTGTGTCTCTCCACTCTTTTCTTCTAATTGCAGCAACTTATTTTTTCTTTTTATTAACATGCATTTTTTTTATCAATGTATCTGTATTGCACATTTGCTACTTTTTTTTTCAAAGTATAGCTCATATTTTGCATGCTTTGTTTCACATCTGTAAATATTTTTTCACAGACATTATTATTGGAAATAAATACATACAATACAAATTTGAGGACAGGTTCTACCAGACTAAAACCAGCTAAGGCACCTATGAAGGCCTAATGAGGTTAAACAGTTACATAATAAAATAGGTTGAAAGAAACACTCAGATCAATAATGTAGAGCCTTTTAAACATCCTTATATTTACTGCTGATGCAAAATGAGTCCTGACAAATATTGGATATCAATTCTTTTCATTTTAAAGTACTCTGCTTTGCCAGAAATAATTCCTATTGTATGAAAGATAATCTAGTGAATTTAATAAAATAAATTCTCAAGGCAGATAATGCTGTGTCTTTGTTGTTCTTAGTGTAACAAACTATTTTCTGTACTGTAGATGAACTCTCCTTTCCTTAAGTTTTAATAGATGACATCTTGTCCTTTGATCGGTCATGTTGAGCAGGTTAGGAGAGCTGACTGCATATTCTAGTATTGTGTATACAAGTCAATTTTGAACTGATAGTTTAAAGTGTTGCAAATCCACCTCTTCAAAGTCATATCGCTAATACACAAGTTATGACTTAACAATATGGATGCTTGGTGGTTTCTAGGACTCAATAGCATATCAGCAAAATAAAATTGAAATACTTTCACAAACACTATAAAACAATATCATCGGAAGGAAAATGCACAATTATTGCATGGGCATATAACCTTTTACCACTGGCAATGATTTTAAACCATATAACTCATACTCTCCTCATCGTTCACCAATACTTAATAATATACATTTGGTATGTGATTAGCGTATGAATAATGACGAGAGCTTTATATGGTGCATTACATGTGATTCATGAGATAATAACTTCCTGCAACACCCATCACATTTTGGTAAGCATTTGTCAAATAAAAGGTTGTCCCTTTCTTAACAGTCTCACAAGTGATACGCCAATGATTCTGCAAACTTGCCTGTCTTAGGGCAGGCATAGAATTCATTCAGAATTACTTCCTATATACCTTTAAGTTGCCTATTCTGTGTTAGAAAAATAAATTCTTATCCCATGTTTTATGTACCTATATGGGAGTTTTTGAACTCACCACGAGAGTTTTCTACACTGGCGCAACTGATTAGATATTGACACTAGTACCGTAAATGCCTTTTTTGAGTTACTGTGCTAACAATATTTAAAGGGTTATTCCAAGCACCACAAGCACTACCGCCCGTTGCAATGGTTATGGTGTAAGAAATATCATGGCCTTATTTCTGGTAAGGGGGGAAACTATTTTTCAACAGTGTGCGCTCTTACCTGGGTCCCTACTGGGCACCATAGGTTCTTTCTGCTCTATTGATGTGCATACGGATTCTGTAGAGCTGCAGAAGTCAAATGCTAAGGCTAAGAGTGTCAGCTCACCAGTCTCACCCAATGAATGCAATTCTGTGCATAGAAATATGCACAGAATTGACAGTAGCCAGCCCTGAGTGCTTGTCAGTACAAGAGTTAGTATTTGATCAATAATGTTTTATGAAACAACTTAATTGCTGCTAAATCCAGTGGTCACTATGCTTGCCTAATTTTCCTTGACCTTCCCGCTGCTTTTGACACTGTTGCTCATCAGCAACATCTTCTCATCCTCAGTAATCTCAGTCTACGAGACTCTGCAATTTGATGGTTCTCCTCTTAACTCTCCTAACGCTCATTCTGTTTTCTTTTTCTGCCTCTTCCTATCCTCCACAACCATTCTCCTTTACAAACACCTCTCCTCTTCTTGGTTCCCTACTGTTCTCGCTCTATAAGGCCTCCCTTTGGCAAACTCATCAGCTATTTGGTCCTCTCATCTTTCCTCTCTTAAGTGTTGCTGCTTTACGTCTGTCTGTCTCCAAGTCAATGGCACTACCATCAGTTCTACCTCACAGGCTCGCCTAGGTGTTCTCTTTGGCTCTGACCTCTCCTTCTTCCCTCAAGTCCAGTCACTTGCCAAATCCTAGTGGTTCTGTCCCAAAAAACATATTTTGCATTCGCCCCTATATACTGCTGGATGAGGGAAGATGCTGGTCCATGCCGCTATCTTCTCTCGCCTTGACTACTGCAATCCGTTTCTCAGTGGTCCTATTCCAATCTATAATGAATGTGGCTGTAATGCTCGTCTTCCTGTCTGCCCACACCTTCCATGCCTCCCACCTCTGTCACTCCTTACATTGACTTCCTGTAAGATACAGGCTCAATTTAAACATCTGGTGCTTGCTTACAAATCTTTACATAACGATACCCCTACCTACATATCCTCACTGATACACAAGTATGTCCCGTCCACAGCCCTACACTCTGAAGAAAATCTGCGTCTATTACCTATTCATACTCTCACCTCTGACTCCCACCTTCAAGACTTCTCTAGTGCTACATTGTACCTAAGGAACTTCCTTCTCTGTTATGTTAGTCTCTCAACCAATCTCAGTTCCTTCAAAAGACCATTAAAAACGTACTTCTTTAAGAAAGCATATCAATTAAACAGTTATTAACTTTCCTTCCCCATACCTTGGTTACCCATCCTGCTTCCTCTCCTCTAACTGTGCCATCCAAAAAATTAACAATTCACTGTAATCTATTCCTGCAACCTACTTTTTCCCATACATGAAATACATCCTAAATATAACAGAAGTTCCACCTGTGAGAAAGGTCCAAACAATAGGAACCGTTTCACTGGTGGAGAAACACCTAAATGGACACTCCAGTGGTGTCCTGGGGCTTAACCCCTATAGCTTTTAGAACAGACGAAAATACTCAACAGCTGGAGTGACCCAGGCTGGTCGAGTATACTGGATATGATAGAAAAAATAATAAATCGACAAATAAAGTAAATATAATCTAGTGAAAACACCAGTAAATAATGGTGAAAAACTTGCCTAAATGGCTCACCTCTATGTACATTAAATGATACCTATGCGCCTACAGAGCTCCAAGAAAATGCTAACTGGCTAGTGACTTTATTAAGTAGAAAAAATGGTCAGGTCCAGAGCTAGGGGCACATAGAGTAGGTATAAGTCAAATGACTAACATAGGTATCTGGGGTACAGTCACGAATGTACAGCTATACACGGTGCTAAGCCGTGTAACTGTAAAGAGGTCTTTAATACTTAGTAATCTGTATGTACGCAGTATCTGGACTGCAGTATACTAAGTGATAGACCAACTGGCATAAGGGGTGTCATAAATGGATACCTTGCATAAATGACATTAGGAATCTAACGTATGGGGGATAAACATATGGCTACTAGCCTTAACAACACACAATGGTTTCTCCAGACACGAGATCCATCTCTACAAGATCATAACCAATTTGTGCTGCAACTTCTACAGTTTATCTTAATGCACAACTACTTTCTCTTTGAGGGCACATACTACCACCAGGTGAGAGGGACTGCTATGGGGACAACTTGTGCCCCCTCCTATGCAAACCTCCACCTGGGGTGGTGGGAACACAACGTAGTTTTTGGTCAAGAATTTGTAGACTACCATGACCACATCAAAATGTGGAAACGATATATAGATGACGTGCTGATTGTCTGGACAGGCACAAATGAATACTTTGAAGAGTTTGTGAAGGCACTCAATATAAACAATTTGAACCTCAAGTTTACACATGAGATGGGCGGGAAACAGATAAATTTCTTGGATTTGACACTACAAACCATAGAAAATGTGTGTATCTCCACTACCCTTTTCAGGAAACCCACAGCTACCAATAACTTCCTGAACTGGCAAAGCCATCACCCTAGCACTCTAAAGAAGGGTATACCGATAGGCCAATACTTGCGCGTTAGACGCAATTGCTCTACTCTCGAAGAATTTAAAAGTAAAGCCAAGATCCTAAGATCTCAGTTCAAAACCAAGGGCTATTCGAATAGGTGTCTTAAATCCGCCTATAAGAGAGCCATAATGACTGAACGAGAAACACTCCTTGTAGAAAAGCACAAGAATGATAAACCTCGAAACGTAATCAGGTGCATTGGCACTTTTGATTCTGGCTGGGACCCAGTAAAACAGATTTTAGGGAGATACTGGCCCCTCATCTACCAAGACCAACACCTTAAAGATGTTTTAACTCCATATGTATCACTTACAGCCAGAAGAGGGTGCAATCTCAAGGACCTTTTGGTACCCAGCCACCTTTCACTACCGAAATTGGAAGGCACATGGCTAAAAACCCCAGCAGAAGGCACTTTCCAATGCGGCCGTTGTAAGGCATGTAAGTACATTTGTAGAAATTCAAAACTTTCTCGAATTCTACAAACACCCAGACACATGCTGTTAAGACTTTTTTCAACTGCCAGACTGCAGGCCTGATTTATCTTCTAACATGTAGTTGTGATTTGAAATATGTAGGGAAGACCTTTAGACCATTTAAAAACCGGATTCTTGAACACGTGAACTCTGTGAACCCCACTAGACAAGTCGATACAGTCATCTCTAGACACCTGAAACTAAAACACGGAAGCTCAGCACATGGCCTACGATTTAACGGAATTGAAAAGATAAAGCTAGGTCCCAGAAAGGGTGATATTGATACTAAACTTCTCCAAAGAGAGAGTTACTGGATTTTCACACTAAAAACCCTGTCCCCAAATGGGCTGAACGAGGGCTTTTCCTACACCCCCTTTATATGAGAATTTTCTACACTAACAAAGGGAAGCGAGATTATTCCATCCCAAAATATTTGACACTGGACATACAGTGTACTTGTGGACATGTGTCTCGCATGCTCAATATTATGATCCGTACCACTCCCGAGAAGTGGCTTTACACATCCAGTTTTTAAGCACGCTTTGCTAATCCTCACCATTACTAAATTGTAATATATATGTATATATTGTAAATACCTGTAAATATTTAGATTTAATTATTATTACTATTATGATCATTAGTATTGTATTCCAGGTCCTATGACCAACCGCCCTGCCATCCAACAGTCTGATACCTCCATATTACATATTACAGACGGTAATACAATAGTCTTTATGTGGTAACCTCACATTATCCTTTATGTAACAGGAGGTAGGGTATCAAATACCGTCCGGTTTTTCATTGAGTAGGATCCACCATGATGACCCAAGCTAGCACATACAGACATCCCCCCATACCTGTTTAGAGGAGCACAATACCTAATACTCACCTCAGGTACATGGGAACGATCAGGCTAACCTTTGGGCATTCAAAGGCATCAATGGGGCACTGGCTCTATGTATAAAACCCTATGTATATACTACACTAACCATATGCACTACACAAACCAAGCGGCCGACCCAGGGTTGGCAAGCCCAGTTAAGGCCTTTTTGATGGACACCTGACATGTGACTGATCTATTGTGGCGACTCTAAGGCATCTCAGCCTCAATTGATCCCCCATAAGTCATACACAGGGGCTACTCGATCCCCTCTTGACATCTAACAGGCCAGTACATAGCCGGAGCAATGACTGAACATTATGCTTATGACTGACCGAATAGACCAATCTATCAGTCTATATGGACGTATTAAATAGACACTCTGTAAACTTCACGGCGGTCTACATATTAGCCCTGCCACGTAACATGAAGAGAGCAATATTGATACTCTATATAGGTATTATGGCCAAGATAAGCTACTTGAGTTGAGTTTTATATGCCGTCCATAACACTGAGAGCTCTGTCCCATTGATGCCTCTCGGTACCCAACGGGTTAAATACCCGTGTATCATCCGCAATATGCCAGAGTGAGGTGACCGGATACCCCTGGTACCTACATAGTTGGTATGCATTAGTTTAACTAGAATCTGCAATAGATAGACCCCTTCCTCATTCATGACTAGAGGAGCTATTATCAACATCTATCCCATGAACAAGTAGGAGCTTTAGAATATTCACATAGCAACTCAGGGAAGAACAGTACACCTCTAATGTACTTTATTGGTCCACACGACCAACATCCTACCCACTAAGCAGCTCTGGAACCGGCAAGCAATTTCTTAGCGAAGTACACCCGTTATTGGATCTTTAAACAGTGACGTTTTTTAGCCACTATAGCTCTATTAGGGCAATACACTAAAATCACCCGATCCTCTTGCAACACCCAATGGGTTAAACTCGGACGGAGTGATGACTGAACATACAGCCTATCATTGGCTGAAAGAGACCAGCTAATTACCATATGCCGACATACTAGACGGATACTCCGTTTCAAGTACGGCTTAATCTGTAACAGCATTAAAGTGTAATAACAGTGACACTTTATGAGGGAAATGTAGCTAAGATAAACCGCTACAATTCCACAAGACTCCTGTTACACTAGCAGCCAGTATGGATGAATTCCTCTCGGCACACATTGGGTTAACGAACTGGTGCAAAGGGAAAAAAACGTCAAAAAACGTCAGACTAGAAGGCTTTTGATTGGCTCATCCAACCCAGGGCATTTACATATGCCCACGTGGTATTTTTGGCGCTTGATATCGGCTGTCTCATTGGTCAGTTGGCAAGTGGCTGGGACTTGAATACATACAAAAGGAGACTATGGACTAGTCTCAAATTAGCCCCTGACGAAGGTGCATCTAAGCAAGCACCGAAACGCGCATCGGGCTCTATGGGCTCTTTTTTTCATTCACTTTATTTCACTTAGGGCTATCTATCACCATGTGTAGGCAACCAACACTCTAAGTATGGTTATGCACATGAAGCCACTCTAATCTTTGTCTTTTTCACCTCTCATTTGTACTTGGGGTTTTGTCACTTTTAATTATCTGTTGAGCAATTCTCACAGAAACAGCACTTGGGGTTTCTAATGTATATACTGTAACCAGTATTTGTTTAGCGTTACAGTTACATTGTTATTTATTTAGGGGGACGCTAGTAGCCATATGTTTATCCCCCATACGTTAGATTCCTAATGTCATTTATGCAAGGTATCCATTTATGACACCCCTTATGCCAGTTGGTCTATCACTTAGTATACTGCAGTCCAGATACTGCGTACATACAGGTTACTAAGTATTAAAGACCTCTTTACAGTTACACGGCTTAGCACCGTGTATAGCTGTACATTCGTGACTGTACCCCAGATACCTATGTTAGTCATTTGACTTATACCTACTCTATGTGCCCCTAGCTCTGGACCTGACCATTTTTTCTACTTAATAAAGTCACTAGCCAGTTAGCATTTTCTTGGAGCTCTGTAGGCGCATAGGTATCATTTAATGTACATAGAGGTGAGCCATTTAGGCAAGTTTTTCACCATTATTTACTGGTGTTTTCACTAGATTATATTTACTTTATTTGTCGATTTATTATTTTTTCTATCATATCCAGTATACTCGACCAGCCTGGGTCACTCCAGCTGTTGAGTATTTTCGTCTGTTATGAAATACATCCTACCCTTACCTCTTGTGTCACTTTACCCCACTCCCTCTAGAATGTAAGCTTGCAACAGACAACCACTGCCTCCTCCCCCACCTTGAATGTGCCACTAAGCTCTCCCCCACAGGCTATCCTCCCTGACATCCCTGTCCCTGGTCTTTCATAACACAGGAGAGACCTTGTGGTTATAATGCTCCTCTATCATTGCAAACATACCATTGTAAGATGGAGGCTAGTTAGATAGCTCAATTTAAGTAATACAAATTAATTCATGAATATTGCGGTCAACATAACCCTCATATAACTATTGGGTGAACTTAGTCTTCCACACTCAATGACCCAATATGCTGTAGGTTGGGTCTCACAATTAAAGAAATGCTGTAGTATAATCGTCCTGATGCTCCTTAGAGTTTCGCCACCCCATCTGTACAAAAAAAATGACTTTTTTTTTCAGAATAAAAAATGAATCACCTTTACTCCAGCGCTGAGTCTTTCTCAGCACTGCCAAGGACCCTTCCTCGGTTTGCATCATCCGGGAGGATGCTCCTCAGGCATGCACTCACCACGATGCACCTACAATTCAATGATTCTCTATGGCTAACCTTAGTGGTGCTGCAAATGCGCTCATGATGTCATGGTATGAGAGTCAGGAAGTAAGATTATCATCTCTCTTAACCAGAGGGCATGGAGGCATGGCCTGAAACCGCTCTACCAATCCTATTTAGTTTAACATTGGGTTTTGGGTGATGGGCAGAAGTTGCTTAAGTGCCTACATTGTCCCTTTAAACACAGAGATGTGGAATTTACATTGCTTGACGTCAAACTTATGTAATTCGGGGTACTGAGCATGAAGATGTTTTAACCTTTAGCCCTGCTGCAGGCAAGCAGCAGGGCTGCTATCAGAAAGACAGTGCCAGGGGAGGAACGGTGTGGTCTCCACCTCTTGTGGGTCCACAGTCATTGCTCTCTCGTGGTCCAGCGCTTAAACGGCACATTTTTTTTTTAAGAAGACATGAAAAGACAAACTCGTGAAGTCAGAGTGAACATGCTTGGTTAGACATTTGAATAGCTTAGTTGGATATGCAGAAGCTTACAGTAATATATATGGGTTCCTTGTTGATGATGTACGTTAGAGTAACTGAGCTTTTGGTGCTTGATAGGTACAGAGGCTTATGACAAAAACACAGTGTCAAATAAGGATTGTGCCTCAACACTTAAGATGACTAGTGGGTGTGTAGGCTATGCAATCACATGTTAGGTAAAGAGTGATAACTAAGATAAGCCTACAGTAAGCAAGATTATTCTCTGTGAATAACAGTGGGAGGTCTCTGGACAGTGGAGCCCGTAAGAGGGCATTATGTGCAGAGTAAGAGAGTACAGGGCGACCAACCTATTGTATTGACAAAACAGGCATTATATATATCTTGCAAAGTCAGTAGGCAGGGTATGTGGCATGTCGTGCAGTTCATCCTGACTGCAGTGGTGCATTAGCACGATAGTTCCGTAGGCGCTCTTGGGCTGCGGGAAACCAGGCAAGCCCCTCCAAGTATATCCTCATATGTTCCTCCGGTGCCCCCGCAGTGGTCGCCGTTTGCCTGCTTCACAGTCTATGACAGAATGGTTGTGGGGGCCGTTAGAATCTCGCCGGCTGCTTGCCGCTGGCTACCCAGTGGAGACATAGTGTGTCTGAAGGGGTGCCCTGGAGACTTAAAGTCCATGATGAGGTGACACAGCAGGTAATGAAGTGTTGGTGTGGTATGTGCCCACTGGTCTCTGCTGCTAATCCAGGGCTTCCTCTGCATGGCTGCCGAGCTTCCCCTTTCATAATGTAAGGTGTTGCGCTGTTTGGCTGGCTTGGTGTCTGAGTAGGCAGGTGGCTCTCGTCGTGCCAACGTTTTTCCTCGCAGGGGTAGGTGGTCAACTCACTGCTGGACTTGGTTTGGGGTGCACGTTTCGGTGAGTGTCCCGACTTTTCTTCCCTGGAGCCTCTTAGTGCAGGAGCTGTTGTAGCCGGGCTCAGCGCCGCCGCCATCTTAGGTGGTAGGCCCCTGGGGCACCCCGCCACCCATCCACTACACATCTCAGATGCTCCGCAGTGTGGACCGGGATGACCCCCGCCAGTCCAAAGGGGGGGGAACGGGGCCCCTACCGCGTGGCTTCAGAGTTTCAAGTGAGTACCGCTGGGCAGGATAGCGAGGCGGCGGCCGTCTACCTCACTCACCGCCCGGGTAGGCCTCAGTGGCCGTGCCGATGTGCCCCTTCCGAAGTCCGATCGCTTGTGGTCAATGGGCCTCAGCAACAGCATCTACTCGCCCGCAGGACCGCTTCCACCAGACTGCAGATGAGTAATTTTTGCTTTTTTCGGGCTGTATGGAGGTTTTTCTGCAGGAGCTCGCTTTGTGTGCGACCTCTCGGCATGACGGTCAGGCCCCGCCCCCCGTGGTCATTTTATTCAAAACGTGGAGAAATAATATATTATAAGGATGGTTGTAAGGAACAGGAAGCAAATTTGACAGTAGTATCAATCAATGCACGAGGCTTAAATAGCCTGGAAAAAAGAAAAATATTACTAAAGGAATTAAATAGGTCTAAATCCAATGTGTATTTTATCCAAGAAACACATTTTAGACAAGACTCAGCTCCAACACTTCAGTCAAAATTCGTATCCCATGCTTTTTATAGTAATAATACAAGCAGTAAATCTAAGGGAGGGGCAATTTTGCTTACATCTCACATAACATTTTCATTAAATTATATTATAACAGATTAACAAGGTCGATACCTTTTTGTTAAAGGCTTTAATAATAATGTTTTAGTTACATTGGCAAATTTATATGTGACTAATACTTCTCAAGTGCATTTTATAAAGCAAACACTGGCAAAATTAGAAAGGTTCACTGAGGGGGATAATGATATTAGGGGGTGACTAAAATATAACGTTTGATCAGACTATAGATACAACATCTTCATACAGAGATGTTCTGAAACAACGTCTGCGATTAAAATATTACACTCATACCAACTCATAGATAGCTAAATACGCTAGAATGTTACTTCAAAGAGAACACCACTCAAGAAGCACCAGACGGATGAATTTGGAAGGCACATAAAGGAGTAATCAGGGGGATACTAATAAAATGGGGTTCTAGAATTAAAAAAGAGAGAAACACAAAAATACAGTCCCTTGTAAGTAAAATCCAAGAAGAGGAGACTATACATAAAATAAATCTTTTGTCGGATTCATTACAGTGGCTTACATCCCTTCGAATTAAGTTAAAAAACCCTATTGAATAAGCAGACACAGTGATCAATTTTGCTTACCCGAGGTGCCTACTATACTCGTGGCAATAGGTGTGGGAAATATTTGACTAAGGCTATAAAAAATAGGCATCAATCTGCTTATATAGCAAAAATAACAGATAAAGAGGTAAAACAACATAATACTAAAAGTTTTTTAGTGCATATTATCAATATCTCTATAATTTCCCCAAGCCTAAAGGATCAAACGACGATCTTAAGGCTAACCTCTCAAAAAAATACAAAACATATTATTACAGAGGAGGTAAAAAAAAAGTCCTTTTACAATGATAGAATTAGAGAAAGAAATAGCATATCTCACACAAGGGAAAAGCCCAGGCCCAGATGGGGTGACCAAGGGCTATTATAAGCAATTTGCAGCTCACCTTTTAACCTATATTTTTAACAGTATTGAATAGGCTGGGTAAAGAAAATCATATACCAATCCCTATGCTTAGAGCCTTTATTTCAGTAATCCCTAAAGCAGGAAAAGCTTTAATGAATGGTGCCAGTTATTGGCCAATCTCTTTGATGAATTTTGATTTGGAGATTTTTTTTCAAAATTTCTTGCTCTTCAGAGTGGACCAGTCCTTATTGCCTGGGCTAGTCCACTCTGATCAAGCGGGGTTTGTCTGAGATATATAAAGCTAACTATGTAACACTAGTAGAAAATATTAAAAGAGACTTAGAGGTCTGGAATAGTTCAAATCTGTATATATTTGGAAGGATAAACGTTCTAAAAATGATGGCCTCACCTAAGATATTATATGTTTTTCAGACATTACCAATTTATATTCCTAGCCTTTTTTTTCCCTCACAACCGAAACGTTTGTTTCTCTCTTATGTGTGGCATTCTAAGCAACCTCAAATCTCATATCAAACACTCACTGGTATTAAAGAAAGGGGGGTTAGGTCTTCCACATATGTTACATTATTATTTGGCCACTTTATATGTGAGACTCTTAGAATGGATGAATAGCAATCACCGAAAGTCCTGCTTTAAGCTGGAACAGAGTTTTGTAAGTGTACCGTTACAAACATTACCGTGGCAGATAAGTCTATTACTTAAATCTTCCCATCCTTTAATTACAAATATCCTTCAAAAATGGAGACAATTCAGGTCAAAATATTTTTTGTCCCCTCATAACTCTCCCTTATGTCCATTAAGGGATAATACAGATTTTCAAGTAAAACAAGGTGTAGGAATTGTCCACAGTCTTATAGGACAAGAATACCCTGCAGTAGAACATTTAATTAAAGGAGACAAGATACCCTCATTAGTGGAACTGAAACAAACAGAGTATGGTATTTCCATGTTAGATAATTTATATTATTACCAGTTATGTGATTTTTTTTTTTGGAAGAAAAAGATTTTGCCTAACTGGACAAATTGAGAATTGACTATTTTTGAGAATATAAGCATAGGACTAAAAAAAAATTTCTCGACCTTTCTCACAGATGTACTCATTGATTACAGATGGTTCAGTCGAAACCAACCCTCTGTAATTTTCCACACTCATATTGACAGAATTGATTGGGCTTGGATTTTAGGTAAGGTTATGACTGTTAATCTTACTAGACGTGAATCCTTTTATAAAAGAGTGACAATGTGGTACAGGACTCCCTCTTTTTTACATACTTGCTACCCAGAAATAAGTAACTTATGCTGATGATGTCAGAAAGAGTATGGCACACTGTATCACATATGGTGGCAATGTTTGGAGTTACAGCCATTCTGGGAAAATATTATAGGATGTATAAAGGGAATATTCCCAAATATTTCATCATTGACCCCCTCACAAATCTTATTAGGCTTGCCTAACTCACTACAAAATAAGAATAATCAAATATTGCTATGGTTCTTATTAGTAGTAGAAGCAAATGCTCTTATCCCACTTTTTTTTTTTTTCTTTAAACATACTAAAATTCCTACTGTTGAGCAATGGATGAATAGAGTAGAAGATCTTAGATGTATGGAAGACTTACAGACAGATATCTGAATGTTTGGAAAACATGGATACATTATTGGTCCAGATATAAATATTTAGTATATATGGTAAATTTTAAATTTCTCTAGGGGATAAGATAAGAAAAAAGAAACAGACCACTTAGATTTAATTAATTATACTTTTTGCCCATTTTATTACTTTGTATGCATGTATGTATTTTTTTTTCCTTTTAATTTTTTTTTCCTCTTTTGCATTTTGTATTTGTATAAATGGAGAAAATATTTCCAAGCTTATAAGATGATGTAATTGTATTTTATCTAGTCAAGAAATCTGATATTGTATACTCATCTGTATAATATCAGTAAAAGTTTATTGTATGAAAACATGCTTGGAAAGTTTAAATTTAATAAACATTGACTAAACAAAAAAAAAAAAAAAAAGAAAGCAGCTGCAAGAGTTAGCCCACTTTGTGGACTACAAGCCAGAGAAATACCCCCTCATCTCTGAAACTGAAATGTTTTATATTGCAGGGTTAAGGGAACAGTGATAATGTAGCCCATGGAGCAGCGTAGCTAAGGGGAGTGGGCCTTGACATTGCCAGGAGTCAGGCCATCTAAGGGGTAGTGGTTTGGGATGGGCCTAAGGATATGGAGTGGGGTGGAGTTATAAGGGGAGTATAAGTAGTGGCCATTTTAGATCTAAGGATCACTTTTAATCTAAAGTTACACTTACCTGTCGTTGTTGCAGGCTTTGTGTGGCTTTGTTTCTTCTTTTGTCTCCTCTGCAGGTCTCAGCACGATGGAAGATTGGCTGGAAGGAGTCAGGGCTGCTGTGCAGGAAAGGGGTGTCGAGTGGCTGAGGGACCATCATGGCGATGCTCTGCCATCCGGATCTAGAAGTTCCCAGGGTCAGAGGCCGGTTAGGAGGACGAGGCCCCCGCAGAGATTGAGCCCCAGCGTGGTTCCAGGTTCGCGGCGTCCGAGGAGCCCCTCTGGAGGTCGTCTGGGCGGCAGTGAGGCTGCTGGTGGGAAAGCCGCAAGCGGAGGAGGTGCGGGCGCCGTCGCAGTGTGGCCGCACAAACCCGCCGTCAGGCGGGGCTGGAGATACAGGCTGCGGGTTCGGGAACCGAATCGGAGACTGCCGAACGTTCGGGGAGCGAACGTGGAGGTAGGAGTATCGGTGATCGGACGGAAACTGCCGAATGTTCGGGAGAGGAACGTGGAGGTAGGAGATCTGGCGAATGGGCGGAAACTGCAGAACGTTCGGGAGACGAATGTGGAGGTAATCCTACTGCCAATCGTTCGGTTCCCGGACGGGGAGATAAACATACTGCCGAACGTTCGGGAGTTGAACGGGAAGGTAGCTATACTGCCGGCCGTTCAGCTGCCGAACGTGGAGGCAGCCAAACTGCCGAACGTTCGGTTGTTGTGTCCTCTTTTACAGGAAGGGAAGGAGAAGTGGATGCTGGTGAAAGGAGTTCGAGAAAGGGGCCATTGCAAGCGCGGGCCAGCGGAAGAAGGAGGAGCGGTACGGCAGGCTTGGCAGCAGGTTCAGGGAACGCTGGAAGTGCTGTTGGTAGAACAGGAACATCGTCTGCGCATCGCCCGGGTGAGTCACCCTCTGACGCTACTGCCCTTTCCGTTGCTAGCCAACGGGTTACCCCGGGGGTGGGTCCCGGTACTGGCATGGTTGGTGACGACAGGGTGGCAGGTGGCAGGCAAGGGACTGCTAGGGCACGGAGGGGACCGGATGGGTTTAGCGCCACGAGACGACAGAGTGTCCCCAGTCAGAGGGCGGGAGCACAGCGATTCGCCAGGGTCTCCCATACGACTAGGCCGGGGACGACGGCACGCTGGGCAGGAAGGCGGGGACATATCCGAAGGGAGCGCCAGCGAGGGACAGCGCTGGAGGTCAGCACCCTCCAAGGGGATAGCGTGCAAGGCTGTTGCGAAGGGTGCACAGGGTGCTAGGAGACAAAGGTCACGGAGGGGGACGGACAGAGACGACAGGGACCCCTGCGGGGTGTACCACACCCGGGGGCGGCGTAGGTTGCCCCCTGTCAGGACTAGGGGATGGATGCAACAGGAGGATAGTTCCAGGAGCGGGAGTTCCCCGGAGGGAATACGGACTGCTGCGCAGGCTCTTGCCCCTCGTGGGCGGACAACTGGAGGGGAGTTGGGTTACAGTTCCCGGGACGAGGGGGGACAGGGCAGGGTTTCTACGGCCAGCCTACCCAGGATGTCTTCTCCTTGCAGGTCTCGCAGACGGTCACCCTCTAGGAGGGAGCGACCCCACGCAGTGAGGACATCAGGACGGTCGCCGGCAGGCGAGGTGGACCAGGCTACAAGAAAGGAGTCGTCAAGGTCGATTGGGTGAGACCCAGCGCCACAGGACTACGGCCCGGAGCAGCGGAACGCTTTGGGCAGGACATCCACAGCCGGACGGCAACCCCACGGCCTTCGGCAGCAAGGGGTTTGGAAGGTGAGGCACTGTCATTACAACAGTTGGGGGAGCTGTTAGCGGGCATTAGACAGTTAATTGATTCCTGGGGAGGGGGTAAAAGGAAGGACGGGGACTGTAGCCAGGCTTGGGCTCCGCCAGGGGCGGT
The DNA here is from genome assembly GCF_036172605.1 of Pelobates fuscus. Classification (NCBI taxonomy): domain Eukaryota; kingdom Metazoa; phylum Chordata; class Amphibia; order Anura; family Pelobatidae; genus Pelobates; species Pelobates fuscus. The sequence continues at coordinate 148,703,253 of NC_086318.1, forward strand.
CTCCGGGCCTAGTCCAGGCGTGGTTTCCGGGGCCGGGGGCGGCGTAGTTAGGGACGGGGGCGTGACTTCCGCGGTGGAGACTCCCGGACTGGCGAGTGAGAGGGAGACTTTGCTTGGGGGGGTCCCGGAGGCTGCGCGACAAAACGTGCATGTTTCGTTCGCAGGTCCTTTGGGCTGTCACCTCAAGCCTGAGGTGAAGGAGAGGATATGGAAAGGGGAGCTCTTTTCACTTCTCCCCCTGGAGGAATACATTGACCTCAAGGAGGAGGATAAAAAAGACGCGAAAAAGGAGGAGGAGGAAAAGAAACGGCGGTACAGGAAGATCCCCAAAACGTTTGGGAACTGGCTAAGGGCGTTCTGCATCTTGGCCAGTGTGATGGGCGAGACGGCGGCAGAGCGCTGTTCGCAGCTCTTCTGTTACCTGGACGGGGTTTGGGAAGCATACCGGACGTATGGGGGTCTAGCGTGGTGGCAGTACGACGAACAATTTCGTCAGCGACTGCCCGCTAATCCGGGGATGCGGTGGGACCAGATGGACCTACCGCTCTGGATAAAACTGATGATGGCGCAGAAAGCGTCCCCCTTTCAGTCGGGGGCCGGCATGGGCGCTTCTACCGCCGGGTCAGCCAACCAAAAACGGGGCTACTGTTGGCTATATAATGAGGGGCAGTGCAAATGGGGGGCCACCTGTCGCTTCAAGCACGAGTGCTCAGGGTGTGGAGGCACTCACGGTCTCCACAGGTGCTTTAAGAAGGGGAAGTCAGCCTCCGCAGCAGGGGGGCTCGGAGGTTCGGCCAGGTCCCCTGCCACTGGGAACAACGCCAGTGAAGTTCGGCACGATGCTGCCTTGGCTAAACCAATACGCTAACAGGGAAGACGCTGGGTTGCTTGAAGAGGGGTTTTCCAAAGGGTTTGTGATACCGTTTCGGGACCGGGATGTGGCTCATCGGCTTCGCAACCTGAAGTCGGCCGGGGAATTTCCAGGGGTGGTCAGGGAGAAGTTGTTTAAGGAGGTACAGTTGGGCAGGGTGGCGGGGCCGTTCAGCGAGCCCCCCTTACCTAACTTGAGGGTATCACCGTTGGGGGTGGTACCTAAGAAGGAGCCCGGCAAGTACCGCTTGATACATCACCTGTCCTACCGCAAGGGGTCGTCTGTTAACGACGACATCGACAAGGCCCTTTGTTCGGTATTGTACGCTTCGTTCGACCAGGCGGTGAGTCTGGTGCAGCGAGCGGGACGGGGGGCGTTGTTGGCTAAGGTGGACGTTGAGGCGGCTTTTCGCCTGTTGCCAATCCACCCGAAGTGCCATCACCTACTGAGTTGTCACTTCGAGGGGGAATACTACGTGGATTTATGTTTGCCCACGGGGTGCTCGATATCGTGCGCATACTTCGAGAAGTTTAGCACGTTTCTGGAATGGGTGGTGAAGCTGGAAGCGGGCACTAGGATGGTAGTCCATTACCTGGATGACTTCTTATGTGTCGGGCCTCCCGGATCGGAGGAATGCCGGAGGGGATTGAGGACTTTGGAATGGGTGGCGCACGTTATTGGAGTCCCCCTGGCGGGTGACAAAACGGTGGGGCCTACGACATGCTTGAGTTTCTTGGGTTTGGAGATCGACTCGATCAAAGGGGAGTGTAGGCTGCCGCAGGTTAAGTTGGTGGCAGTGGCGGAGGTACGAGGAGTGAAGAAGGTCACGCTCCGGGCACTTCAGTCACTGCTAGGCCGGCTAAACTTCGCATGTCGGGTGATCCCAGTCGGCAGGGTCTTTAACAGGTTCCTAGCCAGGGCGACGGGGGGGGGGGTGGTGTTCCCGCACCACCTTATTCGGGTCTCGGCGGCTATGAAGGCCGATCTGGACGTCTGGGGGGAATTCTTGCGGGATTTTAACGGGAAGGTGTTCTTTCGGGAGCCGGCAGCTTCGTCACAGGAGCTGGAGCTCTTCACGGACACTTCAGGTAGCGTTGGTTTCGGGGCTTACTTCTCCGGGCAATGGTGCGCGGGGACTTGGCCAGAGGAGTGGAGGGTCAGCCCGCTGATCCGCAACTTGGCGTTCCTGTAGTTGTTCCCGTTAGTCGTAGCACTGTCACTATGGGGTCCGCAGTTGAGGGATAAGAAGGTCGTATTCTTGTCGGACAATATGGCAGTAGTTGACGCAGTGAATGGGCTGTCAGCGTCCTCTATCCCGGTGATGCGGCTTCTTCGCCATTTTGTACTGTTTTGTATGCGTTTTAATATTGTTTTTCGGGCCCGCCACGTGCCTGGACTGTTGAATGTTATTGCCGATGCGTTCTCGTTCGCAGTGGGAGAGGTTTCGGCAAGCGGCACCTGGCGCGCGGGAGGAAGGGATGTCTTGCCCGGACGAGATGTGGCGGCTCGGGACATCATGCTTGGCGGACTGATCAGGGACTCCCTGGCGCCCGCTACATGGACAGCTTACAGTAAGGTCTGGGGGGAATGGGACGAGCTAGTGCAACAGGCGGGGGGCCAGCTCTCATGGGAGGCCCAGTTGGACACGCTGTTGTGGCTCATATGTAAGTTGGTTACCACAGGGGCTTCGACCGCGGTGATAGGTCGAAAGCTGGCAGCGCTAGCTTTCTTGTTCAAATTTAATGGACGGGAGGACGCCACGAAGCATTTTCTGGTGAGGCAGGCGCTAAAAGGTCTAAGGAGGGGAAAAGTGTCAGTGGATTCCAGGAGGCCGGTGTCGTTCGAGTTGCTACAGCGGGTAGTCGGGGTACTGCCCGTGGTGTGTTTTTCGGGTTATGAAGCTAAGTTGTTCTCCGTGATTTTTAGTTTCGCCTTTTTCGGGGCATTTCGGGTTAGCGAGCTGGTCAGCAGCAACCGCCAAGGGGCGGGGGGGCTTCAGGCAGCGGATGTGGAGGTGTGGAGTGACAAGGTGGTGATCAACCTGAGGCGGTCCAAAACGGACACAATGGGGAATGGGATCTTGGTTACGCTGAGGGAGCTCTCAGGCAGGGGCACGTGCCCGGTTAAGTGTGCCACGGCCTTCCAGGTAGTCCGGGCCACGGCCGGGGGTTCATATTTTCAGCACGAGGACGGCTCTTCACTATCGAAGTTCCAGTTCCTCAAGGTTCTGCGGAAGGCGTTGGAAAAGTTGGGAGTGGACCCAAGACAATTTGGGATCCTTTCGGATTGGCGCGGCTACGGAAGCGGCGAGACTGGGTTTGGGTGATGATCGGGTAAAAAAGATCGGCAGGTGGGAATCCCTGAGGTTCAGGTCTTACGTTAGGCCAGACAAGTTGGTGTGAGGCCTATGGGTGGTTCAAGGGGGATTGTAACTTTAATGTTGTGTTGTGGTAGGAATTGTACTTTATGTTTTACAGGTTGGACGGCATGGGTGGTCGGCCACTCATATATATACTGGGCACATCGGAGAGCTGCAGTTCGACATCGGGGTCTACAGCTGGGCTTTCCGAGTTCCATGGTGCAGCTCCGGTGGTTTGGTTACCGGGGACAGGTATTGATCGAGAGCATGAAGAGGGATGTGGATAAGTTGAGGGAGTTCAGGGCTAATAGGTAGGCCTTTGGACTGGTTTGGTAGGTTCGAGCTCGTAGGTAGCTCCGAACCAGGGTGTGTAGGGGTGTCTCGGTATGCCCCTACACTGGTGGTGCCCTTTGGTGACAATGGATGGTGCCCTTCGGTGGCAATGGTCATGTTTCAATGTTAAGTTAATATGTTACAATGTTTGGGTAGTATGTTACGTGGGGGTGGGTCATTGTCAAGGGGTTAAATTGTAAACTACTGTGGTAATTGTGCAGGCCAACGTGGGCCTGATGTTGACAATGACCTTTATAATTTATGTTAATAATATATAAAAGCTGTGATATACTTTTGCCAAAACCCTGGTGTCAGTGTCTTTTATTGTAATGGGTATTGGTGGGGTTTTTTTTGTGCATATGCCGACAAGGCGACTGTGCACAAGTCATGTAGCCCATGGAGCAGCGCAGCTAAGGGGAGTGGGCCTTGACATTGCCAGGAGTCAGGCCATGTAAGGGGCAGTGGTGTGGGATGGGCCTAAGGATATGGAGTGGGGTGGAGTTATAAGGGGAGTATAAGTAGTGGCCATTTTAGATCTAAGGATCACTTTTAATCTAAAGTTACACTTACCTGTCGTTGTCCCACCCACCCTCCCTTTGCTTTCAGGTGTTTCCCGTTTGGTCACGGTGGCGGGGGATGGAGAGTAAAGTTGGGGGGAGAAAAGAGTGAGATGGGGGAAAAGTTTGGAGTTCAGGGCTAATAGGTAGGCCTTTGGACTGGTTTGGTAGGTTCGAGCTCGTAGGTAGCTCCGAACCAGGGTGTGTAGGGGTGTCTCGGTATGCCCCTACACTGGTGGTGCCCTTTGGTGACAATGGATGGTGCCCTTCGGTGGCAATGGTCATGTTTCAATGTTAAGTTAATATGTTACAATGTTTGGGTAGTATGTTACGTGGGGGTGGGTCATTGTCAAGGGGTTAAATTGTAAACTACTGTGGTAATTGTGCAGGCCAACGTGGGCCTGATGTTGACAATGACCTTTATAATTTATGTTAATAATATATAAAAGCTGTGATATACTTTTGCCAAAACCCTGGTGTCAGTGTCTTTTATTGTAATGGGTATTGGTGGGGTTTTTTTTGTGCATATGCCGACAAGGCGACTGTGCACAAGTCATGTAGCCCATGGAGCAGCGCAGCTAAGGGGAGTGGGCCTTGACATTGCCAGGAGTCAGGCCATGTAAGGGGCAGTGGTGTGGGATGGGCCTAAGGATATGGAGTGGGGTGGAGTTATAAGGGGAGTATAAGTAGTGGCCATTTTAGATCTAAGGATCACTTTTAATCTAAAGTTACACTTACCTGTCGTTGTCCCACCCACCCTCCCTTTGCTTTCAGGTGTTTCCCGTTTGGTCACGGTGGCGGGGGATGGAGAGTAAAGTTGGGGGGAGAAAAGAGTGAGATGGGGGAAAAGTTTGGAGTTCAGGGCTAATAGGTAGGCCTTTGGACTGGTTTGGTAGGTTCGAGCTCGTAGGTAGCTCCGAACCAGGGTGTGTAGGGGTGTCTCGGTATGCCCCTACACTGGTGGTGCCCTTTGGTGGCAATGGATGGTGCCCTTCGGTGGCAATGGTCATGTTTCAATGTTAAGTTAATATGTTACAATGTTTGGGTATTATGTTACGTGGGGGTGGGTCATTGTCAAGGGGTTAAATTGTAAACTACTGTGGTAATTGTGCAGTCCAAAGTGGGCCTGATGTTGACAATGACCTTTATAATTTATGTTAATAATAAATAAAAGCTGTGATATACTTTTGCCAAAACCCTGGTGTCAGTGTCTTTTATTGTAATGGGTATTGGTGGGGGTTTTTTGTGCATATGCCGACAAGGCGACTGTGCACATGTCATGCACCCAGACTTTAATGAGATGTTTTGGTCTGGGTGCCTAGAGAAACTGCAATGTTAAGATTGCATCTAGTGGTTGTCTACCAGGCAGCCATTATAGGTACTAATACATACAGAGTTGTATGCACATACAGTGGCTTAGCTAGAGCTTTTGCTGTCCGCGGCAGACTCTGAGTTTTCCGTCTCTCTCAGCCTGGCCTCATCACTAAGACACCGCCTTGTATGTGTATTTGTAAGCAGTGTTAGCATTGAAATGCAGGGGTGTATTAGTAAGCAGTGTTAGTGATGGAATGAAGTGGTGTATTTGTGTGCATTGTTGATGTTGGAATGCAGAGGTTTAACTGTGTGTAGTGTTGGCATGGAATGCTGGGATGTATATAGTGCCACACACACATACACAAATATGCGCAGACACTCAGAATCACATAGGTACACATACGCACTGACACACAGGTACATACACACAAGTACACATAAACACAGAAACACAGGTACACACAAACAGGTACAAACACTTATAAACATGTACATACACACACTGACACACACATACATATACACACAGGTACACATACACACTGACACACAAGTACACAGACATACTGACACACACAGCTAGATACACACACGGTTATGTACAACCGCATATACACACAGAACCAGGTACACATACATATATAAATAACAATTAAACATTTTCAGCCATCCTCCTAATTCCTTACTTTTTGGGTGCAGAAGGGTGGCTTCCCTAGCATACAGTGGGAGCTAACTGAGCAAGATTGATGAGAGTCTGACTCCAGGTTTCCTCAGTCCCTCTTGTCCTTCCCACAGGTTGCCCTGAACTCACTTCATCCCAGCAGGGGGAACTCGGTCTGCTGTTCTATCAAAATCTCCTACGCTTTAAAAGTTCCCAACCCTCGTCACTTCTGGTGAGGGGAATCAGTTGGAGCCTGTGCTGCACATGCGTGTCAGGATTCCTGCTGTGGTAGGAAAATCTGACGGAGGCTGAGAGCATGTTGATGACAATCCATTAGCTAGACTGGGAACTCCTCCACAGCAAGATCCTTGAAGGTAAATAAAGCTAGTCTTACACTTACATTATAGTTAGTGCATTTACCGAGCACAGTCACATGGAGCATTTAGGGTTAAGTGAAGGGTAAAATTTGGGTTAGGTAAACTAGTTTAACCCCTTAAGGACACATGACATGTGTGACATGTCATGATTCCCTTTTATTCCAGAAGTTTGGTCCTTAAGGGGTTAACCTCTCTCACACCTTACTCTAACCCTCGGGGTAAAGGTTAAATTAACCCTGGACATAATACTAAATGTAGTGTTTTTTCCCCTAGTGCAGGGGTTCTCAATTATTTTTTCTTGTTAACCAACATCATTGAACACCTCCAAAAAGTTTGAGCCATAGCACAAACCTTTTAATTAGCAGAGAGTAATGTTTTATTTTTTGTCAAATTTAGTTTTTTGGTATATATACACTGATTTCTACAAATAGTAAACAGATTGCAGTATTTAGGAGCAGGTGTGCTTCTGTGTGTACAGTTGGTGTTTGTATATGATTTTAGCATTTTAATACAGGGGTGTGTTTGTATGTAATGTTTGCATTTGCGTGCAGTGGTGTGTTTGGATGTAGTGTTAGATTTTAAATGCGGATGTACACTATTGTGTAGTATTGGTGTTTGAGTGTTTCTATACAATTTTGGAGTTGGAGCTGGACTTCAGGGGTGTCTTTGTATGTCATGTTTGTGTTTGCAGAGGTGTGTTTGCAGGTTGTGTTGGTGTTTGATTTCTGGGACGTCTGCAAATACACTACCACATACATACTTATACAGATATAGATACACATTAACAAACAGGAACACACATAGAAACACATTGACACTTACACACAGTTATGTACACACTGACACATACACACAGATACACACACACTTGCACATACACAAACTCAGATACACACACTGACAGATAAACACACATACACACACTGGCACATACACACACTCATATATACACTAACACACAGATACACTGACATGGATACACACACTGACATACATGTACACACTCTCTTGCTCACCCTCCTTGGACTCGCGAGTGCTGAAATGAAGAGGTTAGAGGAGTACTCCATTTAATGTTTTAACTATTAGTAGAAATACACCAAATAAAACATGTATCTATTTGTTCTGCATGTTTTATTTGGAGGTATATGGAAAAAATAACCTGCAAAAGCTGCAGAACCCCTGTCTGCATCCTTTGCAAACCCTTTCCTCCTTCCCCAACACAGGCTTTCAGCATGTTCTGGGAAATTGATCAGCCACAAATTTCACATTGAGAAGAGAGGAAGGCTAGCGTGCTCTAACCCACTTCCGTTTGCTCTGTGGAGCTGACATGAAGTGGAAGAAAACCTCATTGGCTGGATAAGTATCATCCAAGGAGGCGTTTCTGACCCCAATTAAAAAAGTGTTGATTTCCATTAAAATCTGCACTTTTAGAAATTGTCAAAAAATAAATAAAATTACGAACTCAGGACACATAAAGCACTTCAGCAAACTGATGTGATTTATGTGTCTGGGTTGCTCCTTTAATACTTTCACATCTTTTATTTCACAGGCTTTATAATTTTAATTTTCACTCCTCTAAATAGTTTCTATAGCAGTACACTAGAGGGAGTCCTAGAATCAGAAATCGAATCCAGTGTAGCAAATTCACACTAAATGCACATTAGTTAATGAAAATTATAATGAAAATGTTGGTTAGACAGAAAAACTGCAAATAATGCGGTTACAGGCAAGGAAACAGTGTTGTAAATAAATATATACGCATGGTATAATTAGAATATATGTTATCACATTGCCATGACTTTGCCCATCCCTATCACCCTCATTGCAGTCCTGTTGCTTTTTTGGGGAAACACATACACACATTAATAAAAGCACACACCACACACATATATATACATGTACATATATATATACACACTATACAAGCACACATCACACACATATATATACATGTACACACATATATGTGTATATATATGGGCTAGAAGAATTCCTCCCACATGTATAGATTTGCATTAGGAGTAAAAACAAATTTCTAACAAGAGTGTCCTGTCTCCCTGAAGTTGCCATGCCATTATGTTGTGTGTGGAATAGGGATGCCGTGTGTGTAGGGAAAATAGTGTGGTGTGGGATAGGAATGTAGTGTGTGTGTGTGTATAGGGGATGTAGTGTGTATGTGTGTAGGTTATGTAGTGTGTGTGTGTAGGTTATGTAGTGTGTGTGTAAAGGGGATGTAGTGTGTATGTGTGTAGGAAACAGTGTGTGTATACAGTATGTATTGTGTATGTGTTTCGGGAACATAGTGTGTGTGTGTAAAGGGGATGTAGTGTGTATGTGTTTAGGGAACATAGCGGGTGTATAGGGAATGTAGTGTGTATGTGTGCAAGTTCCGTAGTGTGTATGTATAGGGAGCATAGTGTGTCTGTACATTTTGTAGTGTTTGTGAGTTATCTAGTGTGTATGTGTGTAGAGAACATAGTGTGTTTATAGGGGGCGTTGTGTGCGAGTAGATTATGTAGTGTGTGTGTGTGTGTGTGGATTATATAGTGTGTGTGTGTGTGAGTAGATTATGTAGTGTGTGTGTGTGTGTTATGGAGTGTGTGTAGTTAACACAGTAAGGGTGGGATAGTGATGATTTGTGGGTAGGAGGGGGTGACATAAGGCTTTAAATTAGGAGGTGGGAGAGCAATTTTAGATTTTGTTTCTTAAATTAATTGTTGATTCCCCCTTTCTGCCCCCCTCCCTCTTGCATACCTTTGGGCAGGAATGGGAGAATACCGATTACATGGTGGACAAGCGGTCTCTGTGAGCTCTTGAAGTTTTGCACCTTACAGAACAGGAGCCCTCCTCTCGCGAGCTCCGCGTTGATAGTATGAGAGCATTGCCGCGGCAACACTCCGAATGCCGAGCTCGCGAGAGGAGGACAGAATCAAAGTGCTCACTGCTCGTTCCCATCATCCAAACAACGGGCCGGTGAGGGAGGTCCTCAATATCCTCACCGGCCAATACCAAAGCAGAGCGCTCTCTGTAAGGGCCGGACAGGGCGCAATCTTTCACCCACCAGGGTGCTCTGAGGTAGGGCAGGACCTGGTTGTGCGAGCTGTGTCGGTTGCCCGGCGCTCCTGTTGACATGGCGCCCTGTGCGGCCGCACAGCTCGCACACCCCTAAGGCTGGCCCTGTATATATACACATGTATACACACTATGATAGATGCACACATATACGCACATTCATGTGCACACACAAATAGACACAGATATTCCAGACACACTCACTGATAGAACTGCCAGAAAGACAGACACAGATATTCACACAGACTGACATTCTCATGCAAACAATGTCAGCTATCCACCCATTGTACAGCGCTACGGAATCTGATGGCGCTATGTAAATAATAATAATATATATATATATATATATATATATATATATAAGTGGTGCCAGCTCCCTATGAGACGATCAGCATCAATTTACCTTATTCTCCTTGATGGTGGCTTGGTTTTGTTTTTGCCCAGCAGATCCCAAAATGAGCAAAGGAGATATGCAGCCCAAAGAGCCAATGTACAGGAAAAACCGGAGAGGGTGCAGCCCTACTCCCTAGCAGCAATAGCTCTGTAAAAAAAGGAGGAAGGTCCACAGGCTGGAAGGTCTAAAGTCTGTTTGTAACCGGAGAAAAGAAGCTGCAACCCACCCTCTTCCTATCAAGCAGAAACTGTAGCAGCTCTGAGTAGAAGATCTACTACAGAAAACTGAACAACAAACAATTTTTGTTTGCAATAAGTCGTGAATACATGATTGCAGGGTATGAATGCAAACTCTGGCAGTCGTGTATACATGAGTGGCAATGTAAAGGGGTTAAGCGGTGAATTCATAGGAACACAAATGCTTATCTCAATTCCCATGTCTCTTGCTACTAACCTTCCTGCTATTAGCCTAACGATTCATCGAGGTCTTAAGATGGACTAGAATGGCTTTGTATCTCCACTGAGTAATACAACATTTAGTTGCAAACCCACTTTTAAAATACTTTAGCAACTAGGTTGTAACAATATTTAGTTGGTAACCCATTTTTAAAGTGCTTTGACTGCTAAGCAACATCTTAGAAAACTGTGGTAGTAAAGCTAAGTCTACCAACTAATATGTGACCTCCAAAGGAATGTTTAATCATTTAAACTAATCCTTTATCCTGACTACTAGTGCAGTCTACTTACCTGAAGGTTAGAATAAAATTCACTGCAAAAAAAGCCCACTGCAGATTGGAAAAGTAGAACAGGATGTAACAACAATTATGAGGTAAAATACTAGGAACATCAATGCCTGTGTCAATTCCACGATCTTTTACTAATAACCCTTCTGCTATCAGTATTTCCCAAGGACTAAGGAAAACAAAAAAGAAATAACTCTGATTAAATCATTAGTGACTAAGTAGTACAAAACACACTAAAAGGACATCAGGGGTGCAGGGAGACAGCGCCTCTAGAATTGTTCTCAGATCCAGTGAAATATAGAATGAACAGAAAAACTTAATATAGTGTAGTATATTAAAAATCTTGGTGGAGTATAGATAACAGAAATGCACTAACAATTTTCTGGAGCTTATGTTCAGCTCCAGATTGATACGCATGGACGGAACAATCCCCGTCTATGGATATAATAGTAGTTTTAGGTGCTTCTTGATAAGTGTTGCTCTCAGGCTGTGAATTGTTGTACCACTGGTCGGCAGTCAGGTGTCCTCAGTATACAGGGGAAGATAAAAACAGACTATAGTGCTCTCTGTATGTAATGAGCTGAATAAAAAAGAAAGGATAAAATATACTCACAGAGAGCAAATACAGGCTTTGCTCAATCCTATAAGGCTTGGGTGGAGGATGTTCCTGTGAGAATCTTCAGGATAAAGTTTCAGGATAAAAAACATATTTTTATAGATATGTCTAGAGTATCCAAAGCAGTATAAAACAATAAGCTTTATTTGGAGATAATAAAAGGTATAAAATTGCAAATAACACTAACGCGTTTCACCTTTGACAGGCTTTTTCAAAGTTTTTACAGTTTATGAGACCTATCTTGTTTAAATAGTTTAAAAACAGGTGGTATGGTTGGTCATGTGACCAGGAGTTAATTAGTTAAAACATTGTATACAGCAAAATATAAACCAATATAAACAACAAAGTAAATAAATGATGTTACATAGAAATATAGATAACATTCTAATAATTTGTTTATTTTTTTTTATTTTGTAAGGTGGCTTTAAGACAGGGGAAACCAAGATGGCCGGCGCAATCTCCATAATGGGAGTATAAAGATGGCCACCGCCAGTTTAATTGAAAAAATGGCTTCAAAATATAAAATAAAGGTAAGGAACTTCAGAGGGGAAAGTGGGAAGGTAGATGTGATGTATCTCCTCTTAAAACGAGCATTATAGTCTAAAAACAAAACCTTTTACTAGGAATACCAATATGGCGTCAATGGACCCGCCCATGTGATCAGCTCGGGCCATGACGTCATCGGCTGAATAGTTGAGGCTTATGGGGAATGTAGTAGAGGTAGAGTGTGTGTGGCAGCAGCAGCCATTTTTAAAACTGTTTTTTCCTTTAACATGTACGTACCGCTTTAAGAACCAAGAGTACGTGGGTGTAATGTATCAGGTAATCGTTCCACGAACAGTGATTTCCATCTCTGTTCGTGAAACGAACAAACTGCCGAATGGAGACCACCCTCAGGAGGTCGTGTGGCTCTCGTTAAAGATTGCAACATTGTTGCAAACGGTAAATTAAGAGGATTCAGGGTGCCCGTCGTTCGGCTACCGACCACGCGGCGGTCGGCCATCTTGGATCCTTTGTTGGCCCAGCGGTATTTGGTCGTCGAGCGCCTGGAACTAAAATCGGCTGCTCGGCGGCACGAATACCGCTGGACTTCCAAGCCGTTCGGGAGCCCCGGTCTGTCAGTATTAGGTTTCTATGGAATCCTTCGGTAGTTTGAGGGGAACTTAGAAAATAAGTGTATTTCATGCGGCGTTCGGCTATTTTAGCTGGGATCGGAGCGGCACTTTCAGGGAATGTGCGCTCCGACCCCAGCTATCTACCGAACACCCGTTCGTCTAAATCTGACGAACAATATTCCACTTATGTATTTTAATGTAAAATATTGTTTCTGCTGCACGAGGGGATAATCCACTTAACAGTATATGCTGGTGGGAGTGTCCCTCTCGTGCAGCAGTGTATTATGGGAGAAATGTCCCTCTTGTGCAGTTTCCCACGTAGTCCCCTATTTCCTCACCCCTGAATTGTCTGTAGGGAAACCCCTTGCATGGGAAATCCCATAAATACTGTGAGTGTGTGAATAAAACCTCAGTTGACCTCCAAGCTATGTGTTGTCTAGTTCGTGGAGGGAACGGATTGTAAGTACGCTACCTGTCTTGTACCTGTCTTGGATTACCTTTCCTGTCTACCAGCGTAGATACCTTGGATAATACCTCTACTCCGCTACAATTGGTGGCAAGCGACGGGATCTTAACTACACAGCAAGAAGAGTTCGGCAGGAATTTAAACGAACTGAAGGAAAGAAATACTAATCCGTGAGTTAAACCATTCGGATGAAACCGGAGTTCGGGAATACAGAGAAACACACGAACAGCCGGTGAATGGAAACTGATTATTCCCTTTTGAAACGGAACACATTAAAGGAATTACTGGAAGCGAGAGGGAGAATAGCAAGCAACAAAGCAAAGGCTGTTCTAATCGCAGAACTCATGGAAGGAGACAGAGCCGCAGCTGCTGCAGCACCTCCAAGGGAGGAGGAGCAAACCGAATTTGCTAAGGAATATAGGAGCAGGATGGCTTTGTTCTCACCAGCCCTAGCTGAACAGATGGCTGACAGGGTTTACACAGATGTGCAGGACTACATCATGCTTCGAAGGTCGCAGATGAACCAGCAAGCGGGGGAGGGAGGCACAACGCCTGTCCCTACCCTGCCAGGAAAAGCAAAGATTCCATACCAAGCGTTTAAAGCCTTTATGGATACAGAGGGCGACATTGATGGCTATTTGCAGGACTTTGAACGGTTATGCAAGCTGCATGCGATCAGCCCTCAAGATCAAGTGCCCTTGTTAGCTGGTAACCTATCAGGCTGCGCAGCAGAAGCGTACCGAGCCGTGCCTGAAGAGGACAGCAGGGACTATCAGAAGGTAAAACTAGCCCTCCTAGCACGATATGCCATTACACCTGAGGCATACCAACTGCAGTTCAGGGCACTGAAAAAACAAGAGAAGGACTCACACGCTGAGTTCGCACACCGCCTACAGCGTGCAGCCACCGGGTGGGTTGAGGCAGCAAAAGCCATCACTCCACATGATATCATGCAGTTATTGCTACTGGAACAGTTCTACACAAGCTTATTACCAGAACTACAGAACTGGGTAAGGGATCGTAAACCCTGTACCTTGCAAGAGGCCGCTAAACTAGCTGATGAGCACCAGGATATCAGGCGGGAACAGCGCTCATCACCTAAAGTGTACTCTCCACCAAACCTTCCCCGACCTACCCCGGTAGACCCTCCCCGACCAGGAGGGGCCTACCATCCACAGCCTCCCAGATACAACAACCGGGCACATATCCGATGCTATGCCTGTAACCAGCTGGGACATGTACAAAGAGATTGTCCCCGAAACAGGGTCCGACCATCCTGGCCCCCTCAAAGACAACCACCTGTCCCTTGAGCAGCAGTACACTGCTATCAGACAGGAGCATTTGCCCAGCCTTCCACCCCTACCCAGATGGAAGAACCACTAGGCACCCTCCACAAAGTGAACCCGGTGCAAGCGGCCTCTGACAACCGCCAAGGTCACCGACAAGTGGTCCATGTAGAGGGAAAATGGAGAGGGGTTGAGAGATTCCGAGGCCACCATCACTTTGGTCCGGAACCACCTAGTGGCAACAGAACATCTCACGGGAGACTGTATAGCAGTACGGGTGGCAGGGGGAGCCATTTACAAAGTCCCCACTGCCAAACTACATTTGAATTGGGGAGCGGGGGCAGGGCAAGTGGAAGTGGGAATGATGCAGGACTTGCCTGCGGATGTTATTTTGGGGAATGACTTGGGGGAACTAACCTCCGCTTTTGTTACACGACCAACTCCACAGGAGGCTTACCCCGTCGTCACCCGTCAACAGGCTCGCACCACGGCACCACCCACCGACTCTGAGGCTCAGGTAAGCCCAGCCCCTCTTAATCACACTGTCCTACCCTGGGATGCCCCGTTAGAATTTGGTAGTGAGGTCGCCCTAGACCTGTCCCTACAGGTTTACAAAGACCGGATAGATAAGAACCAGGCAGGCCTACAAGGGGAGAAATATGCTTGGATAAGGGGTTATTATACCAGTACGCTGAGAAAGTAGTAGCTGGATCTATTCCCATTCCTATAAAACAGTTAATTGTGCCTCGAAAGTATAGGCAGGAGCTAATGCGAATAGCCCACGACATACCACTGTCCACCTAGGGATCAGCCGAACCAAACATCGGCTGATGCAAAATGTCTTCTGGCCGTGGATATCCCAGGATATTAAGCACTATTGTAATACCTGTGATACCTGTCAGAGAGTTGGGAAAAGGGGGGACCGATACAAGGCCAAACTCCACACCCTACCCATCATAGAGGAGCCCTTTAGTAGAATAGCGGTAGACATAATCGGGCCACTGAAAAAACCTAGTCCCTCCGGCAAGAAGTATATCTTGACCGTAGTGGACTACGCCACCAGGTACCCCGAAGCGGTGGCCCTGACCAATGTACATGCTGAGACCGTAGTGGATGCCCTTATGTGCATATTCTCCCGCATGGGATTACCCCGGGAGATTATTTCGGATAGAGGCACCCAATTCACGGCAGAGGTCACTCACCAGCTTTGGGAAGCATGCGGGGTTAGAGCTATCCTTAACTCCCCGTACCACCCTCAGTCCAATGGTCTCTGCGAACGTTTCAACTGAACGCTGAAACAAATGATCCGAACGTTCGTAGACACACAAAAAGACTGGGAGCGGTTTTTACCCCACTTACTGTTTGCCTACAGAGAAGTTCCCCAAGAGTCCACGGGGTTCTCCCCTTTCGAATTGTTGTTCGGAAGGAGAGTGAGGGGTCCCCTAGATTTAATCAGAGAACACTGGGAGGGGGGAACGACCACTAATGGCACTCCTATCGTACCCTATGTGCTAGAATTCCGGGACCGCTTGGAGGCTTTAACCTAGGCTTTACGTACCAACCTCCAAGCGGCTCAGCAGCGACAGCGACGATGGTATGATAGGGGAGCCAGGGACCGCAGCTTTCAGGTCGGCCAGAAGGTATTAATCCTATGACCCGTCCCTACTGACAAGCTGCAGGCTTCCTGGCAGGGCCCATTCAAGGTGGTAGAGCAAGTCTGCGATACCACCTATATAATTGGCCCCTGCGCCGGGGCAGAGGGCAGACACATGCTCCATGTGAACATGCTGAAGCCCTACCGCGAACACACGGAGGAGGTATCCGCCATCTGCGCCTCGGCCGCCGAGGACGCAGATAACCTACCCCTGCCTGACCTTCTCGCCCGGGAGAACCCACCAAGAGGATCTAGCCGCCATACAGTTAGGAGAGCGCTTGAACCCCCAGGAGAAAGCTCAGGCCCAAAGGTTAATTAGGGAAAAAGGAGCTACCTTTTCCAACCTCCCCGGATATACCCCGTTAGCCACTCACCAGGTAGAAACCCCAGACCAAACACCTCTCCGTCAGCCGCCCTACCGCATTCCCGAAGCAGTCAGGGGGAATATGTACAAAGAGCTTAAGGAAATGTTGCAGTTAGGAGTAATTGAGCCTTCGGATAGCCCATGGGCATCCCCAGTGGTACAAGTGCCGAAGCGGGATGGAACAACCCGCTTCTGCGTAGATTATAGGAGGCTCAATGATAAAACAGTGTCCGACGCCTATCCCATGCCCCGGATAGACGAGTTATTAGACAAAATGGCCAGGGGTAAATATCTAACCACCATTGATCTTTGCAAGGCAAATCCCGTTAGCCGAGTACGCTATCCCCAAGTCGGCCTTTCAGGAAAATTGCAGGTGTCCATCAGTCGCAAGGTCTGAGCAACAAGAAACAAACACACACACTGATGCACAGAGAAACACACAAACAAACATACATTCACAATGTGCATTTGGCTCTGTGTATTTCTAAATGTATCTGAGAGTGTGTGTCAGACAGCAAGTATCCTTGTAAGTGAATGTGTGTCTCTGTGAGCATGTGTGTGTCTGGGACCATGTGAGCAAGTGGAAGCTCGTATGTATGGGGGGCTGATTGTGATCTTTGTGCATTGTGTTTATGGAGAAGCTATATTTCACGACTGTGTATGATTACTGTCTTCATGGTGTAACTGTGAAGGGGGAATATAGGGTTAACTTGGCAGAGTAAGTGTGACAGGCAGGAGCGTATTAGCCGCGAGGCAAACAAGGCATTTGCCTTGGGCGGCATTTTCCAGGGGGCGCCTGAGTTTTGTCCTGCCTAGGGCAGCACAAAACCAGGATAGACCACTGGTGACAGGGCGAGGGGCGTGAAAGAGACAGGGGTGGGGGTGAGCGTGACAGAATAAGAGAAGTAGAGTGTGACAGAATTGGGGTGAATGTGGGGCTTAAAGTGACAGGGTGAGTGTGTCAGGGAAAGATTTGGGGATGAGTGTGACATAGTTGGAGGAGGGAGTGTAACAGGATGAGGGGTGTTAATAGAAACAGAGAACGTGACGGCAGATAAGAACCATTCGGCCCACCTAGTCTGCCCAATTTTCTAAATACTTTCATTAGTCCCTGGCCTTATCTTATAGTTAGGATAGCCTTATGCATATCCCACGCATGCTTAACCCCTTAAGGACCAAACATCTGGAATAAAAGGGAATCATGACATGTCACACATGTCATGTGTCCTTAAAGGACCACTATAGTGCCAGGAAAACATACTCGTTTTCCTGGCACTATAGTGCCCTGAGGGTGCCCCCACCCTCAGGGTCCCCCTCCCACCGGGCTCTGGGGAGAGGAAAGGGGTTAAAACTTACCTTTCTCCAGCGCCGGGCGGGGAGCTCTTCTCCTCCGATCCTCCGACTCTCCTCCCATTCGGCTGAATGCGCACGCGGGGCAAGAGCTGCCACTAGAGGCTTTGAGGGCTGGATTAACCCATTTATAAACATAGCAGTTTCTCTGAAACTGCTATGTTTATAAAAAAATGGGTTAACCCTAGCTGGACCTAGCACCAAGACCACTTCATTAAGCTCCCCACACAGTGCACGGTGACAGCTCTCTCCCGGCGGCACACAGGGGGGCCCAGCATCCAGCGGCACAGAGGCTAAGCTGCTGGGCCCCCCTACTGTCGGGACTCGAGCCCGCCCGACAAATGAGTCCTCTTCTCAGTCCCGGCCCGCTCCAGCAATCCGGCCGCGGGCCGGGCCCCCCAGGACCGCCGGGCCCGTGACGATTGTCACGGTTGTCATGCCCTGATGGCGGCCCTGTCTAACCCTCGGGGTAAAGGTTAAATTAACCCTGGACATAATACTAAATGTAGTGTTTTTTCCCCTAGTGCAGGGGTTCTCAATTATTTTTTCTTGTTAACCAACATCATTTAACACCTCCAAAAAGTTTGAGCCATAGCACAAACCTTTTAATTAGCAGAGAGTAATGTTTTCTTTTTTGTCAAATTTAGTTTTTTGGTATATATACACTGATTTCTACAGATAGTAAACAGATTGCAGTATTTAGGAGCAGGTGTGCTTCTGTGTGTACAGTTGGTGTTTGTATATGATTTTAGCATTTTAATACAGGGGTGTGTTTGTATGTAATGTTTGCATTTGCGTGCAGTGGTGTGTTTGGATGTAGTGTTAGATTTTAAATGCGGATGTACACTATTGTGTAGTATTGGTGTTTGAGTGTTTCTATACAATTTTGGAGTTGGAGCTGGACTTCAGGGGTGTCTTTGTATGTCATGTTTGTGTTTGCAGAGGTGTGTTTGCAGGTTGTGTTGGTGTTTGATTTCTGGGACGTCTGCAAATACACTACCACATACATACTTATACAGATATAGATACACATTAACAAACAGGAACACACATAGAAACACATTGACACTTACACACAGTTATGTACACACTGACACATACACACAGATACACACACACTTGCACATACACAAACTCAGATACACACACTGACAGATAAACACACATACACACACTGGCACATACACACACTCATATATACACTAACACACAGATACACTGACATGGATACACACACTGACATACATGTACACACTCTCTTGCTCACCCTCCTTGGACTCGCGAGTGCTGAAATGAAGAGGTTAGAGGAGTACTCCATTTAATGTTTTAACTATTAGTAGAAATACACCAAATAAAACATGTATCTATTTGTTCTGCATGTTTTATTTGGAGGTATATGGAAAAAATAACCTGCAAAAGCTGCAGAACCCCTGTCTGCATCCTTTGCAAACCCTTTCCTCCTTCCCCAACACAGGCTTTCAGCATGTTCTGGGAAATTGATCAGCCACAAATTTCACATTGAGAAGAGAGGAAGGCTAGCGTGCTCTAACCCACTTCCGTTTGCTCTGTGGAGCTGACATGAAGTGGAAGAAAACCTCATTGACTGGATAAGTATCATCCAAGGAGGCGTTTCTGACCCCAATTAAAAAAGTGTTGATTTCCATTAAAATCTGCACTTTTAGAAATTGTCAAAAAATAAATAAAATTACGGACTCAGGACACATAAAGCACTTCAGCAAACTGATGTGATTTATGTGTCTGGGTTGCTCCTTTAATACTTTCACATCTTTTATTTCACAGGCTTTATAATTTTCATTTTCACTCCTCTAAATAGTTTCTATAGCAGTACACTAGAGGGAGTCCTAGAATCAGAAATCGAATCCAGTGTAGCAAATTCACACTAAATGCACATTAGTTAATGAAAATTATAATGAAAATGTTGGTTAGACAGAAAAACTGCAAATAATGCGGTTACAGGCAAGGAAACAGTGTTGTAAATAAATATATACGCATGGTATAATTAGAATATATGTTATCACATTGCCATGACTTTGCCCATCCCTATCACCCTCATTGCAGTCCTGTTGCTTTTTTGGGGAAACACATACACACATTAATAAAAGCACACACCACACACATATATATATATACATGTACACATATATATATATACACATGTATACACACTATACAAGCACACATCACACACATATATATACATGTACACACATATATGTGAATATATATGGGCTAGAAGAATTCCTCCCACATGTATAGATTTGCATTAGGAGTAAAAACAAATTTCTAACAAGAGTGTCCTGTCTCCCTGAAGTTGCCATGCCATTATGTTGTGTGTGGAATAACATATACAGTATGTATTGTGTATGTGTTTCGGGAACATAGTGTGTGTGTGTAAAGGGGATGTAGTGTGTATGTGTTTAGGGAACATAGCGTGTGTATAGGGAATGTAGTGTGTATGTGTGCAAGTTCCGTAGTGTGTATGTATAGGGAGCATAGTGTGTCTGTACATTTTGTAGTGTTTGTGAGTTATCTAGTGTGTATGTGTGTAGAGAACATAGTGTGTTTATAGGGGGCGTTGTGTGCGAGTAGATTATGTAGTGTGTGTGTGTGTGTGTGGATTATATAGTGTGTGTGTGTGTGAGTAGATTATGTAGTGTGTGTGTGTGTTATGGAGTGTGTGTAGTTAACACAGTAAGGGTGGGATAGTGATGATTTGTGGGTAGGAGGGGGTGACATAAGGCTTTAAATTAGGAGGTGGGAGAGCAATTTTAGATTTTGTTTCTTAAATTAATTGTTGATTCCCCCTTTCTGCCCCCCTCCCTCTTGCATACCTTTGGGCAGGAATGGGAGAATACCGATTACATGGTGGACGAGCGGTCTCTGTGAGCTCTTGAAGTTTTGCACCTTACAGAACAGGAGCCCTCCTCCCGCGAGCTCCGCGTTGATAGTATGAGAGCATTGCCGCGGCAACACTCCGAATGCCGAGCTCGCGAGAGGAGGACAGAATCAAAGCGCTCACTGCTCGTTCCCATCATCCAAACAACGGGCCGGTGAGGGAGGTCCTCAATATCCTCACCGGCCAATACCAAAGCAGAGCGCTCTCTGTAAGGGCCGGCCAGGGCGCATTCTTTCACCCTGTTGACATGGCGCCCTGTGCGGCCGCACAGCTCGCACACCCCTAAGGCCGGCCCTGTATATATACACATGTATACACACTATGATAGATGCACACATATACGCACATTCATGTGCACACACAAATAGACACAGATATTCCAGACACACTCACTGATAGAACTGCCAGAAAGACAGACACAGATATTCACACAGACTGACATTCTCATGCAAACAATGTCAGCTATCCACCCATTGTACAGCGCTACGGAATCTGATGGCGCTATGTAAATAATAATAAAATAATAATAGGGTGCCAGCTCCCAATGAGACGATCAGCATCAATTTACCTTATTCTCCTTGATGGTGGCTTGGTTTTGTTTTTGCCCAGCAGATCCCAAAATGAGCAAAGGAGATATGCAGCCCAAAGAGCCAATGTACAGGAAAAACCGGAGAGGGTGCAGCCCTACTCCCTAGCAGCAATAGCTCTGTAAAAAAAAGGAGGAAGGTCCACAGGCTGGAAGGTCTAAAGTCTGTTTGTAACCGGAGAAAAGAAGCTGCAACCCACCCTCTTCCTATCAAGCAGAAACTGTAGCAGCTCTGAGTAGAAGATCTACTACAGAAAACTGAACAACAAACAATTTTTGTTTGCAATAAGTCGTGAATACATGATTGCAGGGTATGAATGCAAACTCTGGCAGTCGTGTATACATGAGTGGCAATGTAAAGGGGTTAAGCGGTGAATTCATAGGAACACAAATGCTTATCTCAATTCCCATGTCTCTTGCTAATAACCTTCCTGCTATTAGCCTAACGATTCATCGAGGTCTTAAGATGGACTAGAATGGCTTTGTATCTCCACTGAGTAATACAACATTTAGTTGCAAACCCACTTTTAAAATACTTTAGCAACTAGGTTGTAACAATATTTAGTTGGTAACCCATTTTTAAAGTGCTTTGACTGCTAAGCAACATCTTAGAAAACTGTGGTAGTAAAGCTAAGTCTACCAACTAATATGTGACCTCCAAAGGAATGTTTAATCATTTAAACTAATCCTTTATCCTGACTACTAGTGCAGTCTACTTACCTGAAGGTTAGAATAAAATTCACTGCAAAAAAAGCCCACTGCAGATTGGAAAAGTAGAACAGGATGTAACAACAATTATGAGGTAAAATACTAGGAACATCAATGCCTGTGTCAATTCCACGATCTTTTACTAATAACCCTTCTGCTATCAGTATTTCCCAAGGACTAAGGAAAACAAAAAAGAAATAACTCTGATTAAATCATTAGTGACTAAGTAGTACAAAACACACTAAAAGGACATCAGGGGTGCAGGGAGACAGCGCCTCTAGAATTGTTCTCAGATCCAGTGAAATATAGAATGAACAGAAAAACTTAATATAGTGTAGTATATTAAAAATCTTGGTGGAGTATAGATAACAGAAATGCACTAACAATTTTCTGGAGCTTATGTTCAGCTCCAGATTGATACGCATGGACGGAACAATCCCCGTCTATGGATATAATAGTAGTTTCAGGTGCTTCTTGATAAGTGTTGCTCTCAGGCTGTGAATTGTTGTACCACTGGTCGGCAGTCAGGTGTCCTCAGTATACAGGGGAAGATAAAAACAGACTATAGTGCTCTCTGTATGTAATGAGCTGAATAAAAAAGAAAGGATAAAATATACTCACAAACAGAGAGCAAATACAGGCTTTGCTCAATCCTATAAGGCTTGGGTGGAGGATGTTCCTGTGGGAATCTTCAGGATAAAGTTTCAGGATAAAAAACATATTTTTATAGATATGTCTAGAGTATCCAAAGCAGTATAAAACAATAAGCTTTATTTGGAGATAATAAAAGGTATAAAATTGCAAATAACACTAACGCGTTTCACCTTTGACAGGCTTTTTCAAAGTTTTTACAGTTTATGAGACCTATCTTGTTTAAATAGTTTAAAAACAGGTGGTATGGTTGGTCATGTGACCAGGAGTTAATTAGTTAAAACATTATATACAGCAAAATATAAACCAATATAAACAACAAAGTAAATAAATGATGTTACATAGAAATATAGATAACATTCTAATAATTTGTTTTATTTTTTTTATTTTGTAAGGTGGCTTTAAGACAGGGGAAACCAAGATGGCCGGCACAATCTCCATAATGGGAGTATAAAGATGGCCACCGCCAGTTTAATTTAAAAAATGGCTTCAAAATATAAAATAAAGGTAAGGAACTTCAGAGGGGAAAGTGGGAAGGTAGATGTGATGTATCTCCTCTTAAAACGAGCATTATAGTCTAAAAACAAAACCTTTTACTAGGAATACCAATATGGCGTCAATGGACCCGCCCATGTGATCAGCTCGGGCCATGACGTCATCGGCTGAATAGTTGAGGCTTATGGGGAATGTAGTAGAGGTAGAGTGTGTGTGGCAGCAGCAGCCATTTTTAAAACTGTTTTTTCCTTTAACATGTACGTACCGCTTTAAGAACCAAGAGTACGCGGGTGTAATGTATCAGGTAATCGTTCCACGAACAGTGATTTCCATCTCTGTTCGTGAAACGAACAAACTGCCAAATGGAGACCACCCTCAGGAGGTCGTGTGGCTCTCGTTAAAGATTGCAACATTGTTGCAAACGGTAAATTAAGAGGATTCAGGGTGGCCGTCGTTCGGCTACCGACCATGCGGCGGTCGGCCATCTTGGATCCTTTGTTGGCCCAGCGGTATTTGGTCGTCGAGCGCCTGGAACTAAAATCGGCTGCTCGGCGGCACGAATACCGCTGGACTTCCAAGCCGTTCGGGAGCCCCGGTCTGTCAGTATTAGGTTTCTATGGAATCCTTCGGTAGTTTGAGGGGAACTTAGAAAATAAGTGTATTTCATGCGGCGTTCGGCTATTTTAGCTGGGATCGGAGCGGCACTTTCAATATTCCACTTATGTATTTTAATGTAAAATATTGTTTCTGCTGCACGAGGGGATAATCCACTTAACAGTATATGCTGGTGGGAGTGTCCCTCTCGTGCAGCAGTGTATTATGGGAGAAATGTCCCTCTTGTGCAGTTTCCCACGTAGTCCCCTATTTCCTCACCCCTGAATTGTCTGTAGGGAAACCCCTTGCATGGGAAATCCCATAAATACTGTGAGTGTGTGAATAAAACCTCAGTTGACCTCCAAGCTATGTGTTGTCTAGTTCGTGGAGGGAACGGATTGTAAGTACGCTACCTGTCTTGTACCTGTCTTGGATTACCTTTCCTGTCTACCAGCGGAGATACCTTGGATAATACCTCTACTCCGCTACAATTGGTGGCAAGCGACGGGATCTTAACTACACAGCAAGAAGAGTTCGGCAGGAATTTAAACGAACTGAAGGAAAGAAATACTAATCCGTGAGTTAAACCATTCGGATGAAACCGGAGTTCGGGAATACAGAGAAACACACGAACAGCCGGTGAATGGAAACGGATTATTCCCTTTTGAAACGGAACACATTAAAGGAATTACTGGAAGCGAGAGGGAGAATAGCAAGCAACAAAGCAAAGGCTGTTCTAATCGCAGAACTCATGGAAGGAGACAGAGCCGCAGCTGCTGCAGCACCTCCAAGGGAGGAGGAGCAAACCGAATTTGCTAAGGAATATAGGAGCAGGATGGCTTTGTTCTCACCAGCCCTAGCTGAACAGATGGCTGACAGGGTTTACACAGATGTGCAGGACTACATCATGCTTCGAAGATCGCAGATGAACCAGCAAGCGGGGGAGGGAGGCACAACACCTGTCCCTACCCTGCCAGGAAAAGCAAAGATTCCATACCAAGCGTTTAAAGCCTTTATGGATACAGAGGGCGACATTGATGGCTATTTGCAGGACTTTGAACGGTTATGCAAGCTGCATGCGATCAGCCCTCAAGATCAAGTGCCCTTGTTAGCTGGTAACCTATCAGGCCGCGCAGCAGAAGCGTACCGAGCCGTGCCTGAAGAGGACAGCAGGGACTATCAGAAGGTAAAACTAGCCCTCCTAGCACGATATGCCATTACACCTGAGGCATACCAACTGCAGTTCAGGGCACTGAAAAAACAAGAGAAGGACTCACACGCTGAGTTCGCACACCGCCTACAGCGTGCAGCCACCGGGTGGGTTGAGGCAGCAAAAGCCATCACTCCACATGATATCATGCAGTTATTGCTACTGGAACAGTTCTACACGAGCTTATTACCAGAACTACAAAACTGGGTAAGGGATCGTAAACCCTGTACCTTGCAAGAGGCCGCTAAACTAGCTGATGAGCACCAGGATATCAGGCGGGAACAGCGCTCATCACCTAAAGTGTACTCTCCACCAAACCTTCCCCGACCTACCCCGGTAGACCCTCCCCGACCAGGAGGGGCCTACCATCCACAGCCTCCCAGATACAACAACCGGGCACATATCCGATGCTATGCCTGTAACCAGCTGGGACATGTACAAAGAGATTGTCCCCGAAACAGGGTCCGACCATCCTGGCCCCCTCAAAGACAACCACCTGTCCCTTGAGCAGCAGTACACTGCTATCAGACAGGAGAATTTGCCCAGCCTTCCACCCCTACCCAGATGGAAGAACCACTAGGCACCCTCCACAAAGTGAACCCGGTGCAAGCGGCCTCTGACAACCGCCAAGGTCACCGACAAGTCCATGTAGAAGGAAAATGGAGAGGGGTTGAGAGATTCCGAGGCCACCATCACTTTGGTCCGGAACCACCTAGTGGCAACAGAACATCTCACGGGAGACTGTATAGCAGTACGGGTGGCAGGGGGAGCCATTTACAAAGTCCCCACTGCCAAACTACATTTGAATTGGGGAGCGGGGGCAGGGCAAGTGGAAGTGGGAATGATGCAGGACTTGCCTGCGGATGTTATTTTGGGGAATGACTTGGGGGAACTAACCTCCGCTTTTGTTACATGACCAACTCCACAGGAGGCTTACCCCGTCGTCACCCGTCAACAGGCTCGCACCACGGCACCACCCACCGACTCTGAGGCTCAGGTAAGCCCGGCCCCTCTTAATCACACTGTCCTACCCTGGGATGCCCCGTTAGAATTTGGTAGTGAGGTCGCCCTAGACCTGTCCCTACAGGTTTACAAAGACCGGATAGATAAGAACCAGTGATACCGGAGAAACTGACGGAAGCCAAGCACAGAGAGATGGACACAGGTTTCTTCAGGAAGGAAGAGATTCTTTATTGGATCACCGATCGGGACTCAGAGGGACTAATGTCACCAAAATACAGCAAGTTCTGAGCCCTGGACAATAGTGCAGGCTCCTTATATAGGCACATAACTCCTCCCATATTAAGCTCCACCCGCACATTCTCTTGACCAATCAATACAAATAAGAATTAACTTCCTGCTTGACCGCATGGCCTGTCCAGCACAATGGAGGAGGGGAATACTATATCCTGTATTCTTGCACATGCTCCGTACACTACTGATCGTATCTTTGCCTCGTGCAACCAACTGATCGATACGTCAGCATATGCACGTACACATGCCACGTGGTAATCTCGGCCTACAAAATTTATTTTTACCGAGATTCCACCACATTCCCCCCTTTGATGCCTCTTGATATTTCACAATTACTTGAGGCATCACTTAACCTTAGTTTGCATACACCGCAAGTTACCTTGAACCAGACCAGACTTATCTTATGATGTGAATCTTCAACACTCATCTTCCTGCATTGGTTCTCCCTGATCTAGAGCCTTATATTTATAAATTGCCATTACCTGTGCAGCAGCCTTCTGTGCCATTACCTGTGCTATATTTTCTATCAGGCTTTGCACAGACCTAACTACTAAGGGTATAAGACACGGCAGGAGTAGACACAACATTAAAATCAGTAGGACTCCACCTACCACTGCCTTAAGCCCTCCAAACCACTCATACCAGCTACCAAACCAACTGCTTGGATTATACCCTTTCCATACTCGAGTAGGCACATGCGCTAGTTTAACCATATGGCTAGTAAGCTCAGCTATTGCTTGCCCTTCGTCATCTATTTGAAGACAGCAATTGCTCAGGTTAAACTTCCCACATACACCTCCCTCTACTGCCAAAAGGTAATCCAAGGCTAATCTATTTTGGTATACTGCTGTCCTCATCCTGGTATTATGCTTCGCTAGAAGATTGAGCGCTTGTGATGTCTCATTAGTAATAATCTCAACCACTGCCTGTAATCTTATAATACGGTTGAGCATATAAATTGGGGTTCTATAACCAAAGGTACCATCTTCTGCCCACGTGGCTGGCCCATAGTAATCTATAATACGCTGGGGAGGCCATTCATTATCTTCCCAGGCGCCTATCTCTATGGGTTCCCTTTTCTTCCTATGATTCACATCATACACTTTAACACCTAAAGTCTCACCTGTTTCAATAGGTAACAAGAAGAAGGATGGTTTGAGCATACCCAACACACATGCCCCTTCCCAGTCCTGTGGCAACTCCGAATAGGCTTTCTTACCACAGATCCAGTACAAATTTGCTGGGGCTCTCCAGTTAGATGTGATGGATAGGTCAAACCACACATCCTTTAAATTGGCGTATCTAGCAAACGGGTTAGATGGTTCTGAGACATTTGAAGCCGACCACCAAGTTGTATTCTTTGTATCATCATCATAAGCTTTTTGCCCTAGACAAGTAAATTCTCCTACAGAAGTATTATACATCATTCCTTTCCTTGCTATGCAAACATAACCTATGATGGAGGTCTTTAATCTCCACTCAGATTTACCTCTAACACTCATATGATAATCGGCTTGTGTAGATATTAATTGGTCAACTGCCTCAGAACCGGACATTACCTCCTTTGCTTCCCAAGGCCATTGGTCTCCCATGTTAGTACCTCCACACACATAGCTGTTGGTAACATTAAGACTACCGGCAATACTTTCGGCTAAATCAATAAACAGGTTTTTAGCATTATGGGGGATCTTATTATCTATGCTCATCTCTTCATAAAAGGAATGGTATACTTGATGAGTCTGGGAGGATACCGTATCAGTCTCTATCCCTATAAACAATACTGTCCCAGGATCTAAACCCGTCCCATATATTTGAAACCCAAATAAATTACCATATTTATCTAAGAACTTGTCAGGGTTATTTATAAGTATATGGACTGGATTGCATTCCATAGACTTACAATATGGGCTGGTAGGCAACTTAGTCACAATCATGTCCTTGTCTACTGTCTGTCCCCAAGTTGCCCACCCCACACAAGACCAATATGGGCAAAAGTTATAATCTCTATTTGGGCATCTAGGACTCACATATTTATTTTTACTACTGGGACAAATATATTTATCGTTAGACCCATACGTCCTCTCCCATCTAAGATCCCCACATACATTCCACGGCTTTCTACCACTTGATATCGCCTTACACGCATCAAATAGCAGAACACCCGAAGAATGTACGGATTCTAATACCGTCTTATTAATTAGGGTCCCCTGAGGATCTCCATTCCTGAGAGTCAACCAAATTGTACGAGGTTGATATTCTGGACTGAAGCACTTAGGTTCTCCTACTCCTAAATGGCACACACTATATTCTATATTTAGGTATCTACATCTTGATACATCTCCTTTACACTCGTATTGTGAATGCCAAATTAGGGTTTGGGAAATATGGTTACCTGTTCTTGTAGTCTTAATGCATACCTCACAGCTAGGAGTGTCGGTACCTCTACCTTCCTGAATATAAAAATACACATATAAAAACATTATCATGAACACATCTTTCGTCGTCATCCTCAGTCTTCGTCCGTGCGAAGGCACCTCAGCTTCCAGGATGTAAGGGCTGCAGGGAATGGAGTTCTGCTCGTCTTCACAGGGGTCCCTTCGAGACTTTTCCTGGCTTATATACTATACGTCGGTGAGCGGACAGGCTTTATTATGGCCTTCTCACTCACTTACCAAATCCTTGAAACAATAAAATTTGTAATCCACAAAGTTCCTCGTCACTCCGACTGAGTCGTGCGCTTTAACCGGATCTTGCAGGGATTCTCTGGATCTGCTGTAGCTTGCCAAGAATCGACTGCTGCTGGTTTAACCCTGGAGTGATGTATCCAAGGAGTCACTTCGGCTACTTTTATCGCTGTAGGGGTAGACAAAAGAACAACATAAGGACCTCTCCACTTGGGCCCTAACGGTACATTATTCCACTCTTTAATCCCCACTTGGTCTCCTGGATGGTAACTATGAACTGGGGGATAAATATTCACAGGTAATCTATCTTGTACCCATTTCTGTACCTCCTCCATAGTCTTACCCAACTCTACAACCTGCTGCCGGGTAATTCCTTCTCCCAACTGACTCAAATCCCCCCTTAAGTTACCAAGTACGGGAGGTGGTCGCCCATACATGATTTCAAAAGGAGAGAGGCCCATCCTTCTGGTAGGTGTACTGCGGATTCGCAATAGAGCTATGGGTAAGAGAACGTTCCACTTAAGTTGGGTTTCCTGACACATTTTAGCCAACTGATTCTTAATAGTTCTATTCATTCTCTCTACTTTACCAGAACTCTGGGGTCTATATGCCGTATGAAGCCTCCACTTTATACCAAGCATATGAGTCAGTTGTTGTAGGCACTGATGAACAAAAGCTGGACCATTGTCCGATCCTATAGAGCAGGGTAGTCCATATCGGGGTATTATTTCTCGTAGCAGGAATCTCACAACTTCTCCTGCTTTCTCTGTACGAGTAGGACATGCTTCTACCCAGCCTGAATAGGTGCACACAACCACCAGCAGGTAGCGATGTCCACCCGATTTAGGCATTACTGTATAGTCAATTTGTAAATCGGACATGGGGAGTCCCCCCATAAACTGGACTCCTGGTGGCTTTACTGGTCCTTGCCTTGCATTATTTTTAGCACACGTTACACATCTTCGTACAATGGCCTGAGTCAAGTTGGACAATCTTGGTATGTAGAAATGTTTTCTGAGAGATTCTTCTGTGCTGTCTCTCCCGTTGTGATAGTTTTGGACAATTTCTACCGCTAGTGATGCTGGAATGACTATTCTTCCATCTTCTAACTGATACCATTTGTTCTCCAAATACTTTCCAGGTTCAGTCTTTAACCACTCCTCTTCT
The DNA here is from genome assembly GCF_036172605.1 of Pelobates fuscus. Classification (NCBI taxonomy): domain Eukaryota; kingdom Metazoa; phylum Chordata; class Amphibia; order Anura; family Pelobatidae; genus Pelobates; species Pelobates fuscus. Next base: position 148,733,050 of record NC_086318.1, read on the forward strand.
TGAGCTGTATAAACTGGAGTCCATTGAGACAGTGGAGTTGGTATAAGAGCAGCTATATGCCCCACATACTCCTGTCTTCCCAATTCAGCGGCATGCTTAGCTGTACTATCTGCCATCCGATTTCCTTTGGTTACATCACCATCTCCTCTCAGATGCGCTCGACAATGTATAATACCGACTTCTCTCGGCTCCCACACTGCTTCCAATAGTTGTAGGATTTCAGCTGCGTACTTGATTTCTTTGCCTTCTGAATTCAATAGTCCTCTTTCTTTATACAAAGCTCCGTGGGCATGAGTGGTTAAAAACGCATACTTGGAGTCCGTGTAGATGTTCACTCTTAAACCTTCAGCCAATTGTAACGCTCGTGTCAGTGCTATCAATTCTGCCTTTTGTGCTGATGTTCCTTTTGCTAGTGGCCGAGCTTCTATCACCTTGTCTATTGTTGTTACTGCATATCCTGCATAGCGGATCCCTTCTTTCACATAACTACTGCCGTCGGTGTAATATTGAACATCGGGGTTCTGGATGGGAAAATCACGAAGATCTGGTCTACTTGAAAATACTTCATCCATTACTTCCAAACAATCATGTTGACTTTCAGTAGGTTGTGGCAAAAGGGTAGCTGGGTTTAAGGTGTTTACAGTCTCTAAATGCACTCTTGGGTTTTCACACAACATTGCTTGATACTTGGTCATACGGCTGTTACTAAACCAATGATTTCCTTTGTAATCCAACAACGTCTGTACTGCATGTGGGACTCGTACATAAAGTTCTTGACCCAGAGTGAGTTTATCGGCTTCAGCTACTAGCAGGGCGGCTGCAGCTACGGCTCTTAGACAAGGTGGAAGTCCGCTGGCCACTGCATCCAGTTGCTTAGACATGTAGGCAACAGGTCTTTGCCATGATCCCAAGTACTGTGTCAATACTCCCACAGCCATTCTTCTTTGCTCATGTACATACAGGTGGAATGGTCGTGTGTGATCAGGTAGACCTAATGCTGGGGCACTCATCAAAGTCTTCTTCACATCTTCAAATGCCGTTTGCTGTTCTTGAGTCCATAAGAAGGGGTCGTGCTCTGTACCTTTGATAGCTGCATACAGAGGTTTTGCCAGTATCGCGTAGCTGGGAATCCATATCCTACAGAAGCCTGCTGCCCCCAAGAATTCTCGCACTTGTCTTCTATTCTTGGGTATCGGTATTTGGCACACAGCTTCTTTTCTCTCTGGCCCCATAATTCTTTGACCTTCAGAGATATGGAATCCCAGATATTTGACAGTTGGCAAACACAACTGAGCCTTCTTTCTAGACACCTTGTATCCTGCCTTCCAGAGAATGTGTAGTAGATCGTGCGTTGCTTGCTGACATATTTCCTTTGTAACTGCTGCTATCAACAAGTCATCTACATATTGTAACAATACACACTCTCCTGGGATGGACTCGAAATCCAATAAATCTTGACTTAGAGCTGAACCAAATAGGGTAGGTGAATTTTTAAACCCTTGGGGCAGTCTTGTCCAGGTCATTTGGCGTTTTGAGCCCGTTACAGCGTTTTCCCATTGGAAAGCGAAGATACATTGACTTTCTGCGGCAATTCGGAGGCAAAAGAAGGCATCTTTGAGGTCTAGGACTGTAAAGTAAGTAGCCCCGCCCGGAATTAAAGCAAGCAGGTTATATGGATTGGGCACAACTGGATGTATACTAACAACCGCATCATTGACTGCTCTCAAGTCCTGCACAGGTCGATACTCATCTGTACCGGGCTTTTGAACAGGCAGCAATGGGGTGTTCCAGGGGGAAGTACAGAATTTTAGGATACCATACCGTATGAACTTATCCAGATAAGATTGGATGTTCTTCTTAGCCTTCTGCGGGATGTGATATTGTCTTAGGCTCACTGGATAAACCCCAAGTTTTAGTTCGATTTTAATAGGTGGAATATTGCGGGCCCGTCCTGGTGGGTTGTTCTCTGCCCAAACTCCTGGTATGTTGAATAAGGACTCATCACTCCTAGGGTTTTGGCTAGTCACTGCTGTATAAAGTCGCCACTCTTCTTCCTTTGGTACGGATAATGTCATAATACCTGAAGGTCCATTAAACTTTAAGGATGTTGTTCCATTTGGTAGGAACGTAATCTGCGCTTGTAACTTAGATAGCATATCACGTCCCAGCAATTGGACTGGACATTCAGGCATATAAAGGAATTGATGTTTTACTACGTGGCCTCCCAATGTACAGAGTCGACTTTTAAGAACTGGTTTTGCAGCACTTCTTCCAGTTGCTCCTATTACAGTAATAGTTCTTCCGGATGGAGGAGCAACTAGGTCAGTCACCACCGAATGTTCAGCACCAGTGTCGATCATGAACGCACTCCTTTTTCCCCCTATTGATACATCGACCATAGGCTCCGCTCGACCAAGGGGGATGGAGCCCGGTCGGTATCAATAGTCCTCCATGACCGTGTCAGCCAATCCTACAAAGTCCCTACCTTCTCTATCGCGGGACCTTTGCGCTGCTGGGTAGTACCTATCTTCCCTAACACTTCCTCTGTTCCCATTGCTCCCTCTATTACCATTACTCCCTCCGGGGCCTCCTCTACCTCTCGCTCTGCCTCTAAAGTTTCCGTAACCTGCCCTGGGTTGGTCTCTCTCGTACTGCTCTCTTTGCGGACACTCGTTTCTCCAATGCCCTTCTTCCTTGCAATACGCGCACTGATTCCTACTCAAAGGCTCCCTATTCCATCTACTATCGCCTCTATCTGGGCCCCGTCTATCTACGCCTGCGATCGCTACCGCTAGCATATCTGCCTTTTTACGCATCTTGCGCTCTTCCTCTTTCTTACTTTCTGTTTCCCTATTCATATACACTTTATTCGCTACCTCCATTAGTTGGGTGATAGACATACCTGCAAACCCTTCTAACTTCTGTAGCTTGCGCTTAATATCTCCGTAAGCTTGGCTGACAAAGGCGGAGTTCACCATTCGGGAATTATCTGCGTCTTCCGGATTAAAGGGGGTATACAAGCGGTATGCCTCCAATAATCGGTCATAAAAGACACTGGGCGCTTCATCACTTTTCTGAATCACCTCAACTGTCTTTGACATATTAATAGCTTTCTTTCCTCCGGCTTTCATGCCAGCAATTATAGCGTCTCTATAGGCTTTAAGTTGGACCATATCTGCGCCATTAACATTCCAGTCGGGATCGGTGTTAGGATAATGTGTTGCGGCCCATGCTGCCGGATTGGCTTGATTCAAAGCACGGGCTCTATCCTCTAGCGCTTTAATGGCCGCTTGATTAATCCTTGTCCTTTCCTCATTATTAAACAAAGTCATTAATAACTGCTGGCAATCAGCCCATGTCGGATTATGTGTCTGAACTATCGAGGTGAACAGATCGGTCATAGCTTGTGGTTTCTCAGTGTACGAGGAATTGTGGGTCTTCCAATTCAAGAGATCGGTAGTCGTGAACGGGACATATACGAAGACTGGGTCAGCAAGTGCCATTTGACCTGCGGCATCGATATAGGCTGACCCGGGATTCAGACGAAGAGGCATCTGATAATGTTTTAATTGTTGGGTACCGGTCAGTTGTCGGGTTAGTATAGGGCTACGTGGAGGGGCGTCAGTTATGGGTTCCAGTCAGGGAGAAATAGGGCATGAGGATGTGGGAGCTTGATTTTGGGAAAAGTTAGTAAATAGAATACTCCCAGCCGAGCTAGAAGAAGCTTGACCGGAAGTTTGAAGTGGCGCCAAATCAGGATATTTAGATCTAACGGGGGTTGGTTCTGGTTCCGGAAGGGGAGGTTTAATACGAGGGGGGGTGGATTCTGTACTGGAGGAGGAAGCGGAAGTGGATGAGGGCAATGAGGGGAGGGGTATAGAACTTCCTGCATTCGCGTCATTTCCTCTTAAAGGGAAGTAAGGGGGCGGTAAAGGGATCTCGGACTCAGGGGGCGTGTCCAAAATGGGCCTAACCACAGTCCTAGTGGACAAACAAGTCCTGGCCACCATGAGGCGACATTGCTCCTCGTGGCATATCTGAATCCATTTTGGCGAGTCATTTACGGCCTGTCTCCAACAATCAATATATGGAAACTGCCCGTAAAGTTCAGGCCTACCTGACACAGCCACGTGTACGCGCTGTATCAGGGTTGGATCCAAACTACCACGTGGCGGCCATGCCGCAACCAAAGTAGGCCACTCCCTAGTGCACAGAGTGACCAAACGTACAGGAGACATTTTAACCCCAAAATCACATGTTTTGAATCCCTTTTTAAAATTCTTTACCATACAACCTAAGGGATCCGGAATCGTTGACTCCGACGCGCCCATACTTATCAATGGAACGTAGTTGACAACGAATACTATGCACGCGTACTATTCAACAGTCACACCCGTTTCCTCTGGCAACAGCACCACGTGGTACGGTTACCAAGTGAAACGTACACAATAACACAATAAACACTCAGGGAATTCCCGTACACACACAGCTGTTACACCAGTCACTAGATAATCAATATTATGCCCTTTGGCGGAACTATACAGTCACCCACGCTATAATTCTCTATATATGAATTACCCGTCTATAACACACCCCAGTAACATCGTCTTTTACAAATAGTGGTTACAGTACGGTTAGCATAGGTCAAAGCACAATTTAAGGTCACAATACAATTATTAGTGGTTATGGTGTTAAACATGCAATGGACGACAGTGATTAGTACTTATATACAGTGTGAGTAAATATACAGGGTTATGGTACCGTGCACTATGATACAGCAACACACTATTAACACTCTCGCTAGACGGCTGAGCTCGCGCTATCTAACAAGATATACACTTTACTAAACAATCTTTAACACATTTACAATTCCCAACTAAACTATTGGCCAGTACCTTGAATGGACTACCTAAAACTATGTACACCCGTTTTGGTTAGCCACACTGCCCAAGCACCACATATAGCGAGCTAGAGGACCGAATTTACACAGGCGCCTCTTAGTCGATTACTATCAAAAATCTAGTGGGTTCCAAATTTACACGCCTTCCCACTTAGCCAAGATAGGTTGAGAGCTAGCGAACCGAATTTACACAGGCGCCGCTTAGTCTCCCGGTCCCTCCGACCTAGCGAACGTAATATACACCCTAGAACGCTAGTCTAGACAAGACACCGGTGTCCGGCTAGGGCTATTTACACCAGAACCCCGCCTGACTAACCAAATCAAACGGTCTTACTAAAGAGCGTTCGATTGAGCGGTGCGCCTTCGCTCCTTCCCTCCGACAGAGGGGGCAGATTCCATACACAATTCAAACCCCTTATGGGCCTACCGCACAATCGGTATACCCCTAGTGGGTCTGCCGTCTAAAACAGCAGTTGTCTTACCTCCTCGTTCCTGAACCTGAGTTCACACTCATCGACGGGGACACCCCAGCACTTCATACATAGAGGCCGATGATCTCCTGGACAACAGACCAGTGGCGCCGAGACAAAGGGAGGTCCACGCAGAAGTTCAGGGGTGCAGCCGTAGAGAACGTGGGCAAAGATAGACCGTCTCACGCCTCTGCCTCTCAGCTACCGTTGAACGATGAGCTTCCCGGCCAATGCACCAAATGATACCGGAGAAACTGACGGAAGCCAAGCACAGAGAGATGGACACAGGTTTCTTCAGGAAGGAAGAGATTCTTTATTGGATCACCGATCGGGACTCAGAGGGACTAATGTCACCAAAATACAGCAAGTTCTGAGCCCCGGACAATAGTGCAGGCTCCTTATATAGGCACATAACTCCTCCCATATTAAGCTCCACCCGCACATTCTCTTGACCAATCAATACAAATAAGAATTAACTTCCTGCTTGACCGCATGGCCTGTCCAGCACAATGGAGGAGGGGAATACTATATCCTGTATTCTTGCACATGCTCCGTACACTACTGATCGTATCTTTGCCTCGTGCAACCAACTGATCGATACGTCAGCATATGCACGTACACATGCCACGTGGTAATCTCGGCCTACTAAATTTATTTTTACCGAGATTCCACCACACCAGGCAGGCCTAGAAGGGGAGAAATATGCTTGGGATAAGGGGTTATTATACCAGTACGCTGAGAAAGTAGTAGGATCTATTCCCATTCCTATAAAACAGTTAATTGTGCCTCGAAAGTATAGGCAGGAGCTAATGCGAATAGCCCACGACATACCACTGTCCACCTAGGGATCAGCCGAACCAAACATCGGCTGATGCAAAATGTCTTCTGGCCGTGGATATCCCAGGATATTAAGCACTATTGTAATACCTGTGATACCTGTCAGAGAGTTGGGAAAAGGGGGGACCGATACAAGGCCAAACTCCACACCCTACCCATCATAGAGGAGCCCTTTAGTAGAATAGCGGTAGACATAATCGGGCCACTGAAAAAACCTAGTCCCTCCGGCAAGAAGTATATCTTGACCGTAGTGGACTACGCCACCAGGTACCCCGAAGCGGTGGCCCTGACCAATGTACATGCTGAGACCGTAGTGGATGCCCTTATGCGCATATTCTCCCGCATGGGATTACCCCGGGAGATTATTTCGGATAGAGGCACCCAATTCACGGCAGAGGTCACTCACCAGCTTTGGGAAGCATGCGGGGTTAGAGCTATCCTTAACTCCCCGTACCACCCTCAGTCCAATGGTCTCTGCGAACGTTTCAACTGAACGCTGAAACAAATGATCCGAACGTTCGTAGACACACAAAAAGACTGGGAGCGGTTTTTACCCCACTTACTGTTTGCCTACAGAGAAGTTCCCCAAGAGTCCACGGGGTTCTCCCCTTTCGAATTGTTGTTCGGAAGGAGAGTGAGGGGTCCCCTAGATTTAATCAGAGAACACTGGGAGGGGGGAACGACCACTAATGGCACTCCTATCGTACCCTATGTGCTAGAATTCCGGGACCGCTTGGAGGCTTTAACCTAGGCTTTACGTACCAACCTCCAAGCGGCTCAGCAGCGACAGCGCAGATGGTATGATAGGGGAGCCAGGGACCGCAGCTTTCAGGTCGGCCAGAAGGTATTAATCCTACGACCCGTCCCTACTGACAAGTTGCAGGCTTCCTGGCAGGGCCCATTCAAGGTGGTAGAGCAAGTCTGCGATACCACCTATATAATTGGCCCCTGCGCCGGGGCAGGGGGCAGACACATGCTCCATGTGAACATGCTGAAGCCCTACCGCGAACACACGGAGGAGGTATCCGCCATCTGCGCCTCGGCCGCCGAGGACGCAGATAACCTACCCCTGCCTGACCTTCTCGCCCGGGAAACCCACCAAGAGGATCTAGCCGCCATTCAGTTAGGAGAGCGCTTGAACCCCCAGGAGAAAGCTCAGGCCCAAAGGTTAATTAGGGAAAAAGGAGCTACCTTTTCCAACCTCCCCGGATATACCCCGTTAGCCACTCACCGGGTAGAAACCCCAGACCAAACACCTCTCCGTCAGCCGCCCTACCGCATTCCCGAAGCAGTCAGGGGGAATATGTACAAAGAGCTTAAGGAAATGTTGCAGTTAGGAGTAATTGAGCCTTCGGATAGCCCATGGGCATCCCCAGTGGTACTAGTGCCGAAGCGGGATGGAACAACCCGCTTCTGCGTAGATTATAGGAGGCTCAATGATAAAACAGTGTCCGACGCCTATCCCATGCCCCGGATAGACGAGTTATTAGACAAAATGGCCAGGGGTAAATATCTAACCACCATTGATCTTTGCAAGGCAAATCCCGTTAGCCGAGGACGCTATCCCCAAGTCGGCCTTTGTCACCCCATTTGGCCTGTACCAATTTAGGGTCATGCCATTTGGGATGAAAAATGCCCCGGCCACCTTCCAGAGGATGGTGGACCGACTATTAGATGGGACTATTTGGACGACATAGCGATTTTTAGTTATTCCTGGACGGATCACCTGAACCACATAGGGGCCGTCCTGGACCGCATCAGGGAGGCAGGGTTAACCCTTAAACCCAGTAAATGCCATATAGGGATGGCAGAAGTCCAATACCTAGGACACCGAGTAGGCAGTGGCCAACAGAAACCAGAATCGGCCAAAATAATGGCCAACCCCCCGCACTTCAACCCAGGTAGTAGCCATTTTGGGTACCGCAGGGTATTATCGGAAGTTTGTACCTAATTACAGTAACCTGGCCAAACCACTTACCGATCTAACACGCAAGAACCTCCCTAAGTTAGTAGTATGGGCCCCAGAGTGTGAACAGGCATTCCAACTCCTGAAAACTGCCCTTGTTATCGCACCTGTTCTGGCTGCTCCTGATCCAACTAAACGTTTTCTCGTTCATACAGACGCTTCTATGTTTGGATTGGGAGCAGTACTGAGCCAGGTCGGAGCAGATGGCGGTGAACATCCGGTAGCTTACCTAAGCAGAAAACTTTTACCCAGAGAAGTAAGCTACGCCGCCATCGAAAAGGAATGCCTTGCCGTGGTGTGGGCCCTCAAGAATCTGCAACCCTATTTGTACGGACAAACCTTTTCGCTACTCACAGATCAGAACCCGTTGGTCTGGCTGAACCGGGTGTCAGGGGACAACGCCCAGCTGCTGCGCTGGAGTTTGGCGCTGCAGCCATTTGATTTTACCATCCAATACCGCCCGGGAAAGCTAAATGGAAATGCCGACGGGTTATCTCGACAAACTGAACTGGACAAGTGATCTGTGGGTACTCCTCCAGACATCCCCAAGCCGATCCATTGGGATCAGACTGTGTATGCTGGCTTGGTTCTGGGGGAGCATTGTGGCAGCAGCAGCCATTTTTAAAACAGTTTTTTTCTTTAACATGTACGTACCACTTTAAGAACCAAGAGTACGCGGGTGTAATGTATTGCAGGTTCATAGCGTTCGTATGCTAGCGGCATAAAAACCCGTCGGCATTCAGGTAATCGTTCCACGAACAGTGATTTCCATCTCTGTTCGTGAAACGAACAAACTGCCGAATGGAGACCACCCTCAGAAGGTTGTGTGGCTCTCGTTAAAGATTGCAACATTGTTGCAAACGGTAAATTAAGAGGATTCAGGGTGGCCGTCGTTCGGCTACCGACCACGCGGCGGTCGGCCATCTTGGATCCTTTGTTGGCCTGGAACTAAAATCGGCTGCTCGGCGGCACGAATACCGCTGGACTTCCAAGCCGTTCGGGAGCCCCGGTCTGTCAGTATTAGGTTTCTATGGAATCCTTCGGTAGTTTGAGGGGAACTTAGAAAATAAGTGTATTTCATGCGGCGTTCGGCTATTTTAGCTGGGATCGGAGCGGCACTTTCAGGGAATGTGCGCTCCGACCCCAGCTATCTACCGAACACCCGTTCGTCTAATATATTGATGAACAATATTCCACTTATGTATTTTAATGTAAAATATTGTTTCTGCTGCACGAGGGGATAATCCACTTAACAGTATATGCTGGTGGGAGTGTCCCTCTCGTGCAGCAGTGTATTATGGGAGAAATGTCCCTCTTGTGCAGTTTCCCACGTAGTCCCCTATTTCCTCACCCCTGAATTGTCTGTAGGGAAACCCCTTGCATGGGAAATCCCATAAATACTGTGAGTGTGTGAATAAAACCTCAGTTGACCTCCAAGCTATGTGTCGTCTAGTTCTTGGAGGGAAGGGATTGTAACTACGCTACCTGTCTTGTACCTGTCTTGGATTACCTTTCCTGTCTACCAGCGGAGATACCTTGGATAATACCTCTACTCCGCTACAGAGTGAAATCCAGAGTCCAGCACACGTGACCCACCCACGTGATCTGCATTGGCTGTGATCATCATAAGGGGGAGGAGACCTGGAGGGGAGGAGATAGCGGACCGGAAAGCAGTAATGTACATCCTTATGGCAAAGGCTCACGGGGAATGTAGTAAAAAAACGGACATAACTAAATACAGATTAAATAAGGATAAAACTTAAAGGCAAATGTATTGAAATAGAGAATAATAAAAGGCAAATGAAATACAGTATAAAAAGGCAATGTAATGAAATAAAGAATAATACAAGGCAAAGGTAATACAGTATAAAAAGGCAAATAGTATTTAGATATGATAGTGCCATAAAGAGCAAAATAAAATAAAATATAAAAGACAAATAGTAGTATATAATCCTCAAAAATACAGACTAAAACCAGAGGGTAAAATGGTATAAAAACAATAGGGGAAATGGATAGGTGGAGGTATGCGTAAGACATTTTTTTTTACTTATTTATTTGATTTACAAATTTTTTTTTGTTTTTTTGTACACAATAGATTCTGTTGGAGAAAAAGTGCAGATTTTACATTGATTTTTTTTATTTCGCAGCCATATAATATAATTTATGTGGATTCCTTGAGCCTTGCTAGTTCAAAATATGTGACTCATTTTGCAATGACTCATCTTTTGTGGTGGGCAGTACACCTGAAATATGTGTTATTCATACATTGATACATTGGGAAGGCAATAATGCTATTATTTACTGTTTAGCTGCTATTGGCCTACCTTATACTGGTTCATTATTATTGCCTGAACACTCACGTCAATGGTTCACTAAAGGTACAGAAAGTTCTAACTGGACACTTGTAGGTGTTTCTTTGTGTCATTCTACTGCTAATTGTTATATCTGGTCTCTGTTTCAGTAAACAATTACTACTGAAACATGTGGGGTTCATAAGGATGTATGTAGTTTGCATGGTCATTTTATCGTTACTAATCCTGTCTATTACTTGGGGATAGATGAGGTTTACTTATATGAGCCTGATCAGATTCTATTTAAAACACAGGATGCATATATTTTTAGTACTGGTACATTTGCCTACTACATGGTGTAATTCCATTACTGTGTCACATATAGCTTTTTCTATATGGAACATAATCATGGCCCAGATATCTAATATAAATTTGGATTTATCATGGGAACGTATTATTGATTTTTCCATCTCAGACTTACCTTTGAGAATGGGTTCTGAGATGAAGAAATGCCTAAGAGATACTGTAGACATCAAAACCACTTCAGCTTAATGTAGCAGTTTTAGTCATTAATCATGCCCCTGGGGGGGCGCAGCTTGCTACTTGTGCTGACCAGACATTATTTTAGTCAGCTCAACAGTACAAATTTCAATCTTGAAAATATCTACTGCCCAGGGTCCCATCCAGCTCCTTAAACCACCCAGTCGGATTCTGTAAAACAAACTACATCAATAGATGCCTTTCTTCTCATCTCAAAACCCACCGCAACGGAAGCGAAGGTCAGGGGCCTGCCTCATGCAGATGCTGCGAGGCCTAGAGGGACTCTTCAGCGGCACTGCAACCGCTTCTGCAGAGGTCACAGCCACACCAAACTACCTACCTGCCTGTATACCGATCATGGGTCGGCGATCTTAAAAACCACATCCCGCAACTGACAGCAGGGATATTGGGTCCATGCTCCAGCCACCAGTGCAGCCCAGGACGGCTCCCTTGGGGGATCTGCAAGTAGAGGGCTGCGAGCTCGCTCTTGGGAGAGGTGAGCCAATAACTGAGCAGCACTCTCCGACCGCCCACACTGTACCTCCTGAATCACTGGATGATTCACCCCGACCACCAAACGTGACCTGAAGCTCCTACTAGCTGACATTCACAAACTGCTGGTGGCTGACTCCCCAATTTTTATAACTCAGGCAGTGGCGTCTCTAGGATTCATTTTTAGGGGGGGCACATGGTGGGCCAGGGACAAAAGTAGGGGGGCACATTTAACCCCGTCCTAACTGCAGTTTGACCCCGCCCCTGCTGCATGTTAAGCCCCGCCCCCGACATTTTTTTTAATTTTTTTTATAATCCCTGGTGGAGAATTCATTATTTTCCACCAAGGATTATTAAAAAACAAACACATTTCCCTTGATACAGTCCATACACACACACACAGACTGCTGAGTCCTTACACAGAGAGACAGACTGCTGACCATACACACATACGACTGCTGAGTCCATACATACACACACACTGCTGAGTCCATACAGACACACACACACACACACACAGACAGCCGAGCAGTGGCGGATCCAGAACCAAATCTCGGGAGGGGCACTGGTGGTGGGCTAGAGCGGGGTGAAAAGGGCTGCAGCGGAGGAATAGGGGACTCTTGTTTAGGGGATAAGAGGCTGTACACATATGCGGCCACACACAGTGATATGAAAACACAATAACACACTGGCACATACACACAGAGAAAAACATATATCTTCACACACATACACTGGCACACCCACAGATACAAACCTATACCTACACATTCACACACAGATACCTACATACACAGATACACATACACACACATCCCTAAAAATACACAAAATTACACACATACCTTCACATACAGGTACAAGGCAATAGAATATACAGACAAAACTCCAGGTACTGAAGATATATTTATTGGAGTATAGAACACCTTAAAAGTGCAAACGTGCAACATTTCGGCCCTAGGGGGCCTTAATCATGTTTAAGTCCGTCTAGGGCTGAAAAGTTGCACTTTTATGTGGTGTTCTACCCTTCAATAAATACACCTTCAGTACCCGGAGTGTTGCCTGTATATTCTATTACCTTGTATTGTTGGACGGATTAGCAGTGTCTTTCTAATGCAGAACACCTCTGAGGCTGTGGGCCAGAGTGAAAAGCGGAACCTGAGTGCAGTGGTACACACAGATACACACTAACACACAAACATACTCACAGATACACACTGACACTCACAGATACACACTGACACTCACAGATACACACTGAAACTCACAGATACACACTGAAACTCACAGATACACACTGACACACCCAGATGCACACTGAAACTCAATGATGCACACTGACACTCACAGATGCACACTGACACTCACAGATACACACACATACACACTGACACTCAAAGATACACACTGACACTCACAGATACACACACATACACACTGACACGCACAGATACACACTGACGCTCACAGATACACACTGATGCTCACAGATACACACTGACACTCACAGATACACACACATACACACTGACACTCGCAGATACAGATACACACTGACACTCACAGATACACACACATACACACTGACACTCGCAGATACAGATACACACTGACACTCACAGATACACACACATACACACTGATACTCACACATACACACTGACACTCACAGATACACACACATACACACTAACACTCACACATACACACTGACACTCACACATACACACTGACACTCACACACTGACACACTGACACCCACAGATACAGAAACACACTGACACTCAGATACACACACATACACACTGACACTGACACTCACAGATACACTCACAGATACACACTGACACTCACAGATACAGCTACACACAGACATACACACTGACACTCACAGATACAGATACACACAGACATACACACTGACACTCACAGATACAGATACACACAGACATACACACTGACACTCACAGATACAGATACACACAGACACTCACAGATACACACTGACACTCACAGATACACACACTGACACACTGACACTCACAGATACAGAAACACACTGACACTCACAGATACACACACATACACACTGACACTCACAGATACACACTGACACTCACAGATACAGATACACACAGACACACTGACACTCACAGATACAGAAACACACTGACACTCACAGATACACACACATACACACTGACACTCACAGATACACTCACAGATACACACTGACACTCACAGATACAGATACACACATACACTCACACATACACACTGACACTCACAGATACACACTGACACTCACAGATACACACTGACACTCACATATACACACTGACACTCACAGATACACACAGACACTCACAGATACACAGAGACACTCACAGATACACACAGACACACACACATACACACTGACACTCACAGATACAGATACACACATACACTCACACATACACACTGACACTCACAGATACACACAGACACACAGATACACACAGACACACAGATACACACACACTCAGATACACACAGACACACAGATACACACACACTCAGATACACACAGACACTCACAGATACACACAGACACTCACAGATACACACAGACACTCACAGATACACACTGACACTCACAGATACACACAGACACTCACAGATACACACTGACACTCACAGATACACACTGACACTCACAGATACAGATACACAGAGACACACACACATACACACTGACACTCACAGACACACACATACACACTGACACTCACAGATACAGATACACACAGACACTCAGATACACACTGACACTCACAGATACACACAATGACACACTGACACTCACAGATACAGAAACACACTGACACTCACAGTTACACACACATACACACTGACACTGACACTCACAGATACACACTGACACTCACAGATTCAGATACACACAGACACACACACATACACACTGACACTCACAGATACAGAAACACACTGACACTCACAGTTACACACACATACACACTGACACTGACACTCACAGATACACACTGACACTCACAGATACACTCACAGATACACACTGACACTCACAGATACACTCACAGATACACACTGACACTCACAGATACACTCACAGATACACACTGACACTCACAGATACAGATACACACAGACACACACACATACACACTGACACTCACAGATACAGAAACACACTGACACTCACAGTTACACACACATACACACTGACACTGACACTCACAGATACACACTGACACTCACAGATACACTCACAGATACACACTGACACTCACAGATACACTCACAGATACACACTGACACTCACAGATACAGATACACACAGACACACATACATACACACTGACACTCACAGATACAGATACACACAGACACACACACACACACACATACACACTGACACTCACAGATACAGATACACACAGACACTCACAGATACACACAGATGTACACATAAATAAACATACACACTGGCACACACACAATTTGCAGCTTCCATAATGTTAACCACCCACCCTGCCCCTTCCATACCTTTTGGTTGCAGGGAGGTGACTTTCTGGGGCTGGCTGATCCTGGTGGGAGTTTGAAGCTGCAGAGCTCTCCTCCTTCCTCCTCCTTCCTCCTTCTCTCTCAGCTGCCTGCATCCTGGGAGTTCTCAGCCCGCGCGGTCTGTAAGCTGGGAGGAAGTAACAGTCACTTCCTCCCAGCAGTCCCTGCAACTTTAAAGGGGCCCGGTCTGTCAAAGGGCTGCAGCACCCGACTGAGCCCCTAATGAGGTAGGTCCATGGATGGCAGCTGCACTATTTTCGGGGGGGGGGGGGGCGGGAGGGGCACATTGCTGGCATTTGGGGGGGCCCAAGGGGGGGCACAGCATGATGTAGGGGGGGCCATGGCCCCCTCTGGCCCCCCCCTAGCGACGCCACTGAACTCAGGTGCGGGTGGTCACGGAACGGGTGAGGGCTACTGAAAATGAATTAGTGGATGTGCAGGCTCATTTGGCTAGCAACAACAACTTTATGCAGCAGAGCGAACATCATTACCAATCCCTATCTCTTAAACTTGTGGTGGAATCTCGGTAAAAATAAATTTAGTAGGCCGAGATTACCACGTGGCATGTGTACGTGCATATGCTGACGTATCGATCAGTTGGTTGCACGAGGCAAGATACGATCAGTAGTGTACGGAGCATGTGCAAGAATACAGGATGTAGTATTCCCCCTCCTCCATTGTGCTGGACAAGCCATGCGGTCAAACAGGAAGTTAATTCTTATTTGTGTTGATTGGTTAAGAGAATGTGCGGGTGGAGCTTAATATGGGAGGAGTTATATGCCTATATAAGGAGCCTGCACTATTGTCCGGGGCTCAGAACTTGCTGTATTTTGGTGACGTTAGTCCCTCTGAGTCCCGATCGGTGATCCAATAAAGAATCTCTTCCTTCCTGAAGAAACCTGTGTCCATCTCTCTGTGCTTGGCTTCCGTCAGTTTCTCCGGTATCATTTGGTGCATTGGCCGGGAAGCTCATCGTTCAACGGTAGCTGAGAGGCAGAGGCGTGAGACGGTCTATCTTTGCCCACGTTCTCTACGGCTGCACCCCTGAACTTCTGCGTGGACCTCCCTTCGTCTCGGCGCCACTGGTCTGTTGTCCAGGAGATCATCGGCCTCTACGTGAGAAGTGCTGGGGTGTCCCCGTCGATGAGTGTGAACTCAGGTTCAGGAACGAGGAGGTAAGACAACTGCTGTTTTAGACGGCAGGACCCACTAGGGGTATACCGATTGTGCGGTAGGCCCAAAGGGGTTTTGAATCTGTGTATCTGCCCCCTCTGTCGGAGGGAAGGAGCGAAGGCGCACCGCTCGATCGAACGCTCTTTAGTCAGACCGTTTGATTTTGTTAGTCAGGCGGGGCTCTGGTGTAAATAGCCCTAGCCGGACACCGGTGTCTTGTCTAGACTAGCGTTCTAGGGTGTATATTTTGTTCGCTAGGTCGGAGGGACCGGGAGACTAAGCGGCGTCTGTGTAAATTCGGTTCGCTAGATCTCATCCTATCTGGGCTAAGTGGGAAGGCGTGTAAATTTGGAACCCACTAGACTTTTGATAGTGCGACTAAGAGGCGTCTGTGTAAATTCGGTCCTCTAGCTCGCTATATATGTGGTGATTGGGCAGTGTGGCTAACCAAAACGTATGTAGATTGTTTTTAGGTAGTCCATCAAGGTACTGGCCAATAGTTTAGTTGGGAATTGTAAATGTGTTAACGATTGTTTAGTAAAGTGTATATCTTGTTAGATAGCGCGAGCTCAGCCGTCTAGCGAGAGTGTTAATAGTGTGTTGCTGTATTATAGTGCACGGTACCATAACCCTGTATATTTACTGACACTGTATATAAGTACTAATTATTGTCGTCCATTGCATGTTTAACACCATAACCACTAATAATTGTATTGTGACCTTAACTTGTGCTTTGACCTATGCTAACCGTACTGTAACTGCTATTTGTAAAAGACGATGTTACTGGGGTGTGTTATAGACGGGTAATTCGTATATAGAGAATTATAGCGTGGGTGACTGTATAGTTACGCCAAAGGGCATAATATTGATTATATAGTGACTGGTGTAACAGCTGTGTGTGTACGGGAATTCCCTGAGTGTTTATTGTGTTATTGTGTACGTTTCACTTGGTAACCGTACCACGTGGTGCTGTTGCCAGAGGAAACGGGTGTGACTGTTGAATAGTACGCGTGTATAGTATTCGTTGTCGACGACGTTCCATTGTTAAGTATGGGTGCGTCGCAGTCAACGATTCCGGATCCCTTAGGTTGTATGGTGAAGAATTTTAAAAAGGGATTCAAAACTTGTGATTTTGGGGTTAAAATGTCTCCTGTACGTTTGGTCACTTTGTGTACTAGGGAGTGGCCTACTTTGGTTGCGGCATGGCCGCCACGTGGCAGTTTGGATCCAACTCTGGTACAGCGCTTACACGTGGCTGTATCAGGTAGGCCTGAACTTTACGGCCAGTTTCCTTATATTGATTGTTGGAGACAGGCCGTAAATGACTTGCCAAAATGGCTCCGGACATGCCACGAGGAGCAATGTCGCCTCATGGTAGCTAGGACTTGTTCGTCCACTAGGACTGGTGTTAGGCCCATTTTGGACACGCCCCCTGAGTCCGAGATCCCTTTGCCGCCCCCTTACTTTCCGTTAAGAGGAAGTGACGCAAACGCAGGAAGTCCTGCAGCCCTCCCCTCATTACCCCCATCCACTTCCGCTTCCTCCTCCAGTACAGGATCCACCCCCCCTCGTACTAAATCTCCCCTTCCGGAATCAGAACCAACCCCCATTAAAAACGAATATCCTGATTTGGCGCCACTTCAGACTTCCGGTCAAGCTTCATCTAGCTCGACTCGAAGTGTTCTATTTACAACCTTTTCCCAAAACCAAGCTCCCACATCCCCATACCCTATTTCTCCCCGACTGGAACCTATGACTGACGCCCCTCCACGTAGCCCCATACAGACCCGACAGTTGACCGGTGCCCAACAATTAAGACACTATCAGATGCCTCTTCGTCTGAATCCTGGGCCAGCCTATATCGATGCCGCAGGCCAAATGGCACATGCTGACCCAGTCTTTGTATACGTCCCATTCACGACAACCGATCTTTTAAACTGGAAGACCCACAATTCCTCGTATACTGAAAAACCACAAGCTATGACTGATCTGTTCACCTCAATAGTACAGACACATAACCCGACATGGGCTGATTGCCAGCAGCTATTAATGACTTTATTTAACAATGAGGAAAGGACAAGGATTAATCAAGCAGCCATTAAAGCACTAGAGGATAAAGCCCGTACTTTAAACCAAGCCAATCCATCAGCATGGGCCGCAACACATTATCCCAACACCGATCCCGATTGGAACGTAAATGGTGCTGATATGGCTCAACTCAGAGCCTATAGAGACGCTATAATTGCTGGCATGAAAGCCGGAGGAAAGAAAGCTATTAACATGTCGAAGACAGTTGAGGTGATTCAGAAAAGCGATGAAGCGCCCAGTGTCTTTTATGACCGATTATTGGAGGCATACCGCTTGTATACCCCCTTTAATCCGGAAGACGCAGATAATTCCCGAATGGTGAACTCCGCCTTTGTCAGCCAAGCTTACGGAGATATTAAGCGCAAGCTACAAAAGTTAGAAGGGTTTGCAGGTATGTCAATCACCCAACTAATGGAGGTAGCGAATAAGGTTTATATGAATAGGGAAACAGAAAGCAAGAAAGAGGAGGAGCGCAAGATGCGTAAAAAGGCTGATATGCTAGCGGTAGCGATCGCAGGCGTAGATAGACGGGGCCCAGATAGAGGCGATAGTAGATGGAATGAGGAACCTCTAAGTAGAAATCAGTGCGCATACTGTAGGGAAGAAGGGCATTGGAGAAATGAGTGTCCTCGAAGAGAACAGTGTGAGAGAGACAGACCTAGGACAGGTTACGGAAACTTTAGAGGCAGAGCGAGAGGTAGAGGAGGCCCCGGAGGGAGTATTGGTAATAGAGGGAGTAATGGGAACAGAGGAAGTGTTAGGGAAGACAGGTATATTCCAGCAGCGCAAAGGTCCCGCGATAGAGAAGGTAGGGACTTCGTAGGATTGGCTGACACGGTCATGGAGGACTATTGATACCGACCGGGCTCCATCCCCCTTGGTCGAGCGGAGCCTATGGTCGATGTATCAATAGGGGGGAAAAGGAGTGCGTTCATGATCGACACTGGTGCTGAACATTCAGTGGTGACTAATCTAGTTGCTCCTCCATCTGGAAGGACTATTACTGTGATAGGAGCAACTGGAAGAAGTGCTGAAAAACCGGTTCTTAAAAGTCGACTCTGTACATTGGGAGGCCACGTAGTAAAACATCAATTCCTTTATATGCCTGAATGTCCAGTCCAATTGCTGGGATGTGATATGCTATCAAAATTACAAGCGCAGATTACGTTCCTACCAAATGGAACAACATCTTTAAAGTTTAATGGACCTTCAGGTATCATGACATTATCTGTACCAAAGGAAGAAGAGTGGCGACTTTATACAGTGTTGACTAGCCAAAACCCTAGGAGTGATGAGACATTATTTAACATACCAGGAGTTTGGGCAGAGAACAACCCACCAGGACTGGCCCGCAATATTCCACCTATAAAAATTGAACTAAAACTTGGGGTTTATCCAGTGAGCCTAAGACAATACCATATCCCGCAGAAGGCTAAGAAGAACATCCAATCCTATCTGGATAAGTTCATACGGTATGGTATCCTAAAATTCTGTACTTCCCCCTGGAACACCCCATTGCTGCCTGTTCAAAAGCCCGGTACAGATGAGTATCGACCTGTGCAGGACTTGAGAGCAGTCAATGATGCGGTTGTTAGTATACATCCAGTTGTGCCCAATCCATATAACCTGCTTGCTTTAATTCCGGGCGGGGCTACCTACTTTACAGTCTTAGACCTCAAAGATGCCTTCTTTTGCCTCCGAATTGCCGCAGAAAGTCAATGTATTTTCGCTTTCCAATGGGAGAACGCTGTAACGGGCTCAAAACGCCAAATGACTTGGACAAGACTGCCCCAAGGGTTTAAAAATTCACCTACCCTATTTGGTTCAGCCCTAAGTCAAGATCTACTGGATTTCGAGTCCATCCCAGGAGAGTGTGTATTGTTACAATATGTAGATGACTTGTTGATAGCAGCAGTTACAAAAGAAATCTGTCAGCAAGCAACGCACGATCTACTACACATTCTCTGGAAGGCAGGATACAAGGTGTCTAGAAAGAAGGCTCAGTTATGTTTGCCAACTGTCAAATATCTGGGATTCCATATCTCTGAAGGTCAAAGAATTATGGGGCCAGAGAGAAAAGAAGCTGTCTGCCAAATACCAATACCCAAGAATAGAAGACAAGTGCGAGAATTCTTGGGGGCAGCAGGCTTCTGTAGGATATGGATTCCCAGCTATGCGATACTGGCAAAACCTCTGTACGCAGCTATCAAAGGTACAGAGCACGACCCCTTCTTATGGACCCAAGAACAGCAAACGGCATTTGAAGATGTGAAGAAGGCTTTGATGAGTGCCCCAGCATTAGGTCTACCTGATCACACACGACCATTCTACCTGTATGTACACGAGCAAAGAAGAATGGCTGTGGGAGTATTGACACAGTACTTGGGATCATGGCAAAGACCTGTTGCCTACATGTCTAAGCAATTGGATGCAGTGGCCAGCGGACTTCCACCTTGTCTAAGAGCCGTAGCTGCAGCCGCCCTGCTAGTAGCTGAAGCCGATAAACTCACTCTGGGTCAAGAACTTTATGTACGAGTCCCACATGCAGTACAGACGTTGTTGGATTACAAAGGAAATCATTGGTTTAGTAACAGCCGTATGACCAAGTATCAAGCAATGTTGTGTGAAAACCCAAGAGTGCATTTAGAGACTGTAAACACCTTAAATCCAGCTACCCTTTTGCCACAACCTACTGAAAGTCAACATGATTGTTTGGAAGTAATGGATGAAGTATTCTCAAGTAGACCAGATCTTCGTGATTTTCCCATCCAGAACCCCGATGTTCAATATTATACCGACGGCAGTAGTTATGTGAAAGAAGGGATCCGCTATGCAGGATATGCAGTAACAACAATAGACAAGGTGATAGAAGCTCGGCCACTGGCGAAAGGAACATCAGCACAAAAGGCAGAATTGATAGCACTGACACGAGCGTTACAATTGGCTGAAGGTTTAAGAGTGAATATCTATACGGACTCCAAATATGCGTTTTTAACCACTCATGCCCACGGAGCTTTGTATAAAGAAAGAGGACTACTGAATTCAGAAGGCAAAGAAATCAAATACGCAGCTGAAATCCTACAACTATTGGAAGCAGTGTGGGAGCCGAAATAAGTCGGTATCATACATTGTCGAGCGCATCTGAGAGGAGATGGTGATGTAACCAAGGGAAATCGGATGGCAGATAGTGCAGCTAAGCGTGCTGCTGAATCAGGAAGACAGGAGTATGTGGGGCATATAGCTGCTCTTATACCAACTCCACTGTCCCAATGGACTCCAGTTTATGCAGCTCAAGAAGAGGAGTGGTTAAAGACTGAACCAGGAAAGTATTTGGAGAACAAGTGGTATCAGCTAGAAGATGGAAGAATAGTCATACCAGCATCACTAGCGGTAGAAATTGTCCAAAATTATCACAACGGGACACATTCTGGGAGAGACAGTACAGAAGAATCTCTCAGGAAACATTTCTACATACCAAGATTGTCCAACTTGACTCAGGCCATTGTACGAAGATGTGTAACGTGTGCTAAAAATAATGCAAGACAAGGACCAGTAAAGCCACCAGGAGTCCAGTTTATGGGGGGACTCCCCATGTCCGATCTACAAATAGACTTTACAGTGATGCCTAAATCGGGTGGACATCGTTACCTGTTGGTAATTGTGTGTACCTATTCAGGCTGGGTAGAAGCATGTCCTACTCGTACAGAGAAAGCAGGAGAAGTTGTAAGATTCCTGCTACGAGAAATAATACCCCGATATGGACTACCCTGTTCTATAGGATCGGACAATGGTCCAGCCTTTGTTCATCAGTGCCTACAACAACTGACTCATATGCTTGGTATAAAGTGGAGGCTTCATACTGCATATAGACCCCAGAGTTCTGGTAAGGTAGAGAGAATGAATAGAACTATAAAGAACCAGTTGGCTAAAATGTGTCAGGAAACCCAACTTAAGTGGAACGTTCTCTTACCCATAGCTCTATTGCGAATCCGCAGTACCCCTACCAGAAGGACGGGCCTCTCTCCTTTTGAAATTATGTATGGGCGACCACCTCCCGTACTTGGTAACTTAAGGGGGGATTTGAGTCAGTTGGGAGAAGGAATTACTCGGCAGCAGGTTGTAGAGTTGGGTAAGACTATGGAGGAGGTACAGAAATGGGTACAAGATAGATTACCTGTGAATATTTATCCCCCTGTTCATAGTTATCATCCAGGAGATCAAGTGTGGATTAAAGAGTGGAATAATGTACCGTTAGGGCCCAAGTGGAGAGGTCCTTATGTTGTTCTTTTGTCTACCCCTACAGCGATAAAAGTAGCCGAAGTGACTCCGTGGATACATCACTCCAGGGTTAAGCCAGCAGCAGTCGATTCTTGGCAAGTTACAGCAGATCCAGAGAATCCCTGCAAGATCCGGTTAAAACGCACTACTCAGTCGGAGTAACGAGGAACTATTGTGGATTACAAATTTTATTATTTTTGGGATTTGGTGCGTGAGTGAGAAGGCCATAATAAAGCCTGTCCGCTTACCAACACATAGTATATAAGCCAGGAAAGTCTCGAAGGGACACCTGTGAAGACGAGCAGAACTCCATTCCCTGCAGCCCTCACAACCTGGAAGCTGAGGCGCCTTCGCACGGACGAAGACTGAGGATGACGGCGAAAGATGTGCTATTGATAGTGTTTATTTATATGTGTTTTTATATTCAGGAAGGTAGAGGTACCGACACTCCTAGCTGTGAGGTATGCATTAAGACTACGAGAACAGGTAACCATATTTCCCAAACCCTAATTTGGCATTCACAATACGAGTGTAAAGGAGATGTATCGAGATGTAGATACTTAAATATAGACTATAGTGTGTGCCATTTAGGAGTAGGAGAACCTAAGTGCTTCAGTCCGGAGTATCAACCTCGTACAATTTGGTTGACTCTCAGGAATGGAGATCCTCAGGGGACCCTAATTAATAAGACGGTGTTAGAATCCGTACATTCTTCGGGTGTCCTACTATTTGATGCGTGTAAAGCGATATCGAGTGGTAGAAAGCCGTGGAATGTATGTGGGGATCTTAGATGGGAGAGGACGTATGGGTCTAATGATAAATATATTTGTCCCAGTAGTAAAAATAAATATGTGAGTCCTAGATGCCCAAATAAAGACTATAACTTTTGCCCATATTGGTCTTGTGTGGGGTGGGCGACTTGGGGACAGACAGTAGATAAAGACATGATAGTGACTAAGTTGCCGACTAGCCCATATTGTAAGTCTATGGAATGTAATCCCATCCATATACTTATAAATAACCCCGATAAGTTCTTAGACAAATATGGCAATTTATTTGGGTTTCAGATATACGGGACGGGTTTAGATCCTGGGACATTATTGTTTATAGGGATAGAGACTGATACGGTATCCTCCCAAACTCATCAAGTATATCATTCCTTTTATGAAGAGATGAGTATAGATAATAAGATCCCCCATAATGCTAAAAACCTGTTCATTGACTTAGCTGAAAGTATTGCCGGTAGTCTTAATGTTACCAACTGCTATGTGTGTGGAGGTACTAACATGGGAGACCAATGGCCTTGGGAAGCAAAGGAGGTAATGTCCGGTTCTGAGGCAGTTGACCAACTAATATCTACACAAGCCGATTATCATATGAGTGTTAGAGGTAAATCTGAGTGGAGATTAAAGACCTCCATCATAGGTTATGTTTGCATAGCAAGGAAAGGAATAATGTATAACACTTCTGTAGGAGAATTAACTTGTCTAGGGCAAAAAGCTTATGATGATGATACAAAGAATACAACTTGGTGGTCGGCTTCAAATGTCTCAGAACCATCTAACCCGTTTGCTAGATACGCCAATTTAAAGGATGTGTGGTTTGATTTATCCATCGCATGTACCTGAAGAGCCCCAGCAAATTTGTACTGGATCTGTGGTAAGAAAGCCTATTCGGAGTTGCCACAGGACTGGGAAGGGGCATGTGTGTTGGGTATGCTCAAACCATCCTTCTTCTTGTTACCGATTGAAACAGGTGAGACTTTAGGTGTTAAAGTGTATGATGTGAATCATAGGAAGAAAAGGGGACCCATAGAGATAGGCACCTGGGAAGATAATGAATGGCCTCCCCAGCGTATCATAGATTATTATGGGCCAGCCACGTGGGCTGAGGATGGTACCTTTGGTTACAGAACCCCTATTTATATGCTCAACCGTATTATAAGATTACAGGCGGTGGTTGAGATTATTACTAATGAAACATCACAGGCGCTCAATCTTCTAGCGAAGCATAATACCAGGATGAGGACAGCAGTCTACCAAAATAGATTAGCCTTGGATTACCTTTTGGCAGTAGAGGGAGGTGTATGTGGGAAGTTTAACCTGAGCAATTGCTGTCTTCAAATAGATGACGAAGGGCAAGCAATAGCTGAGCTTACTAGCCATATGGTTAAACTAGCGCATGTGCCTACTCAGGTATGGAAAGGGTATAATCCAAGTAGTTGGTTTGGTAGCTGGTATGAGTGGTTTGGAGGGCTTAAGGCAGTGGTAGGTGGAGTCCTACTGATTTTAATGTTGTGTCTACTCCTGCCGTGTCTTATACCCTTAGTAGTTAGGTCTGTGCAAAGCCTGATAGGAAATATAGCAGAGAGGAAGGCTGCTGCACAGATAATGGCGATTTATAAGTATAAGGCTTTAGATCAGGGAGAACCAATGCAGGAAGATGAGTGTTAAAAGATTCACATCATAAGATAAGTCTGGTCTGGTTCAAGGTAACTTGCGGTGTATGCAAACCAAGGTTAAGTGATGCCTCAAGTAATTGTAAAATATCAAGAGGCATCAAAGGGGGGAATGTGGTGGAATCTCGGTAAAAATAAATTTAGTAGGCCGAGATTACCACGTGGCATGTGTACGTGCATATGCTGACGTATCGATCAGTTGGTTGCACGAGGCAAGATACGATCAGTAGTGTACGGAGCATGTGCAAGAATACAGGATGTAGTATTCCCCCTCCTCCATTGTGCTGGACAAGCCATGCGGTCAAACAGGAAGTTAATTCTTATTTGTGTTGATTGGTTAAGAGAATGTGCGGGTGGAGCTTAATATGGGAGGAGTTATATGCCTATATAAGGAGCCTGCACTATTGTCCGGGGCTCAGAACTTGCTGTATTTTGGTGACGTTAGTCCCTCTGAGTCCCGATCGGTGATCCAATAAAGAATCTCTTCCTTCCTGAAGAAACCTGTGTCCATCTCTCTGTGCTTGGCTTCCGTCAGTTTCTCCGGTATCAAACTAATGGCTCTTAAAATTCGGGGTATCCCCGCTACAATCACTGCAGTTGAACTTCCACACTACTCTATGGAGGCTGCTTACCACCATACTATCCCATGCAGTGGAAACTAAGATAATCATCAACGAAGTCTATCGCCTCCCTGACCCTACTCACCTTAAGCCCAATGTGGTTCGGGACGTGATACTTAGATGCGTCACCCTACCAGACAAAATCCTAATTATGTCAGCATTAACCCCTTAAGGACACATGACATGTCTGACACGTCATGATTCCATTTTATTCCAGAAGTTTGGTCCTTAAGGGGTTAAAGGGCAAAGCACCTCTGCTCTTCAAAAACTCGCAATTCTACTTCTATCAGGATATTACTGTCAGGATTCGGACCTGGGTACTTGGTGGTTCTGGTCCTGCTTCCTACCTCTGAGCCACAGTAGCTTTGTTTCTTACCAGCTATTTCAGTTCTGTTGATCCTGGCTTGTCTGCAGCACTGGGGGATGGTCCTTGTTAATAGCCGTGCTTCACCTGATCCTGATCAGATATCAGCAGGGTATATAAACTCAGCCTCGCCCTGTGTTCTGGATCAAGTCTTTGATCCTGTTGTGTGTGTTCCATACCAGTGTTCCTGTCTATTGATTATCTGCTTCTCATTGACCCCGGCTCCTGGCATCGTTTACTCTGACCTCTGGCATCCCTTGACCCCGGCTATTCCTCGTTGTTCCTGTCCTCTGGCATCCTTTAACCTCAGCTATCCCTTGACTATCCTGCTGTTTGAGTCCTTGCCTGTGCTGCGTTTTGGAACTTCATCCTGCACAGCCCCGGTGCACAGATCCACAGGCCAGGTGAATTCTTACCTGACCACCTTGGCCTGTGGCTATTTGCAAGGGTGAGCATCATATCTGCGCTACAGACTCCCAACTCAGGTAAGACCCTGACAATTACCAGGGCCACCCTTCCTCACCGCCACGTTTGGCCAAGTTACTGCCCACCTACGCACTACGGTCACATCTTACCGATAGGGGACAAATTGCTCTCTGATGGCAACTCGCACAGGGACTACACATGTCATGTCCGCAAAAATAAAGAATTCTAAATCATGCCCCTAGAGTCTCAATTTTCTGCCATGAATTAAATCATTTTTGTTCCTGTCAATGCAGCATTAACCACACCTCCCCTTGCTGGGACTCACACAGCCTGCAGGGAAAAAAATGGTTTAATTTTCAGTTAGGTGTTAATTTGCTTTGGAGTTTTTATTTCCATCCCTGTAAATTAACTTTAATCAACACAGGAGGCTATTAACAGAGTAGGAGATAAGAAATTCTAAATTAAACAGAATATGCAATAAAGGGTGTTTAAATAGTAGAGCTCTCTTTACAGGAAGTGTTTAGGAAGGCTGTACAAGTCACATGCAGGTAGGAGTGACTAGTAATGCACAAACAAAGGGACAGAGGACTAAGCAGTAAGACAACAATACTGCTTCATTAAGCTAAAGTTTCTTTGGTGCCTATAGTGTCCCTGGCTCTACCTCACTTACATCATTGCTTGATTCCTTAAAAAGAATACTGTCACACATACCCAAGGCCTTTGTGACGGAATGCCGTCACGGAGTACCATGCCCACAGTTATTCACTTGCTTGCCTGCTACTGTTTTCTGGTCTTCATGCTGCTCCTAAGGAGCTAAAATCACTATTTTTCCTGAGGAGATCCAGGGTCCTCATGCCTGCAGCCAGACTGTCAGTGAGGCAGACCACGACTGCATGGGCTCCATACCCTGGAGCTACGAATCCAAGCTAGTAGCTGCCCAAAGCGCGCTCTCTCCGGTGCTACCTAAGTGGAGATATCCACCAGAGAGATATGAATCCGCTTCACAGCCACAGAGTCCCGCTGGCCGCCTGGAAGTACGTGCCAGCCAATAGGAAAAGGGCTACCGTTCAAACTGGTTTGGCTCCCTTTATCCCGATTGACTGGCGAAACACCTCCACTCCCCAAGCACCGATTGGTGCAAATTGGTTTTGCACCCTTTCTCCCGATTGCCCGGTGAAACACCTCCTCTCCCTGAGTGCCGATTGATGCAAGTTGGTTTTGCACCCTTTCTCCTGATTGACCGCCGCGTGGTTAAGTTTGAATTTACTGGCCTAACATACATATTGTAACATATTGTAACAATACACACTCTCCTGGGATGGACTCGAAATCCAATAAATCTTGACTTAGAGCTGAACCAAATAGGGTAGGTGAATTTTTAAACCCTTGGGGCAGTCTTGTCCAGGTCATTTGGCGTTTTGAGCCCGTTACAGCGTTTTCCCATTGGAAAGCGAAAATACATTGACTTTCTGCGGCAATTCGGAGGCAAAAGAAGGCATCTTTGAGGTCTAGGACTGTAAAGTAAGTAGCCCCGCCCGGAATTAAAGCAAGCAGGTTATATGGATTGGGCACAACTGGATGTATACTAACAACCGCATCATTGACTGCTCTCAAGTCCTGCACAGGTCGATACTCATCTGTACCGGGCTTTTGAACAGGCAGCAATGGGGTGTTCCAGGGGGAAGTACAGAATTTTAGGATACCATACCGTATGAACTTATCCAGATAAGATTGGATGTTCTTCTTAGCCTTCTGCGGGATGTGATATTGTCTTAGGCTCACTGGATAAACCCCAAGTTTTAGTTCGATTTTAATAGGTGGAATATTGCGGGCCCGTCCTGGTGGGTTGTTCTCTGCCCAAACTCCTGGTATGTTGAATAAGGACTCATCACTCCTAGGGTTTTGGCTAGTCACTGCTGTATAAAGTCGCCACTCTTCTTCCTTTGGTACGGATAATGTCATAATACCTGAAGGTCCATTAAACTTTAAGGATGTTGTTCCATTTGGTAGGAACGTAATCTGCGCTTGTAACTTAGATAGCATATCACGTCCCAGCAATTGGACTGGACATTCAGGCATATAAAGGAATTGATGTTTTACTACGTGGCCTCCCAATGTACAGAGTCGACTTTTAAGAACCGGTTTTGCAGCACTTCTTCCAGTTGCTCCTATTACAGTAATAGTTCTTCCGGATGGAGGAGCAACTAGGTCAGTCACCACCGAATGTTCAGCACCAGTGTCGATCATGAATGCACTCCTTTTTCCCCCTATTGATACATCGACCATAGGCTCCGCTCGACCAAGGGGGATGGAGCCCGGTCGGTATCAATAGTCCTCCATGACCGTGTCAGCCAATCCTACAAAGTCCCTACCTTCTCTATCGCGGGACCTTTGCGCTGCTGGGTAGTACCTATCTTCCCTAACACTTCCTCTGTTCCCATTGCTCCCTCTATTACCATTACTCCCTCCGGGGCCTCCTCTACCTCTCGCTCTGCCTCTAAAGTTTCCGTAACCTGCCCTGGGTTGGTCTCTCTCGTACTGCTCTCTTTGCGGACACTCGTTTCTCCAATGCCCTTCTTCCTTGCAATACGCGCACTGATTCCTACTCAAAGGCTCCCTATTCCATCTACTATCGCCTCTATCTGGGCCCCGTCTATCTACGCCTGCGATCGCTACCGCTAGCATATCTGCCTTTTTACGCATCTTGCGCTCTTCCTCTTTCTTACTTTCTGTTTCCCTATTCATATACACTTTATTCGCTACCTCCATTAGTTGGGTGATAGACATACCTGCAAACCCTTCTAACTTCTGTAGCTTGCGCTTAATATCTCCGTAAGCTTGGCTGACAAAGGCGGAGTTCACCATTCGGGAATTATCTGCGTCTTCCGGATTAAAGGGGGTATACAAGCGGTATGCCTCCAATAATCGGTCATAAAAGACACTGGGCGCTTCATCACTTTTCTGAATCACCTCAACTGTCTTTGACATATTAATAGCTTTCTTTCCTCCGGCTTTCATGCCAGCAATTATAGCGTCTCTATAGGCTTTAAGTTGGACCATATCTGCGCCATTAACATTCCAGTCGGGATCGGTGTTAGGATAATGTGTTGCGGCCCATGCTGCCGGATTGGCTTGATTCAAAGCACGGGCTCTATCCTCTAGCGCTTTAATGGCCGCTTGATTAATCCTTGTCCTTTCCTCATTATTAAACAAAGTCATTAATAACTGCTGGCAATCAGCCCATGTCGGATTATGTGTCTGAACTATCGAGGTGAACAGATCGGTCATAGCTTGTGGTTTCTCAGTGTACGAGGAATTGTGGGTCTTCCAATTCAAGAGATCGGTAGTCGTGAACGGGACATATACGAAGACTGGGTCAGCAAGTGCCATTTGACCTGCGGCATCGATATAGGCTGACCCGGGATTCAGACGAAGAGGCATCTGATAATGTTTTAATTGTTGGGTACCGGTCAGTTGTCGG
This sequence comes from Pelobates fuscus, assembly GCF_036172605.1. Lineage (NCBI taxonomy): Eukaryota > Metazoa > Chordata > Amphibia > Anura > Pelobatidae > Pelobates > Pelobates fuscus. The sequence goes on from NC_086318.1 coordinate 148,763,022, forward strand.
GTTAGTATAGGGCTACGTGGAGGGGCGTCAGTTATGGGTTCCAGTCAGGGAGAAATAGGGCATGAGGATGTGGGAGCTTGATTTTGGGAAAAGTTAGTAAATAGAATACTCCCAGCCGAGCTAGAAGAAGCTTGACCGGAAGTTTGAAGTGGCGCCAAATCAGGATATTTAGATCTAACGGGGGTTGGTTCTGGTTCCGGAAGGGGAGGTTTAATACGAGGGGGGGTGGATTCTGTACTGGAGGAGGAAGCGGAAGTGGATGAGGGCAATGAGGGGAGGGGTATAGAACTTCCTGCATTCGCGTCATTTCCTCTTAAAGGGAAGTAAGGGGGCGGTAAAGGGATCTCGGACTCAGGGGGCGTGTCCAAAATGGGCCTAACCACAGTCCTAGTGGACAAACAAGTCCTGGCCACCATGAGGCGACATTGCTCCTCGTGGCATATCTGAATCCATTTTGGCGAGTCATTTACGGCCTGTCTCCAACAATCAATATATGGAAACTGCCCGTAAAGTTCAGGCCTACCTGACACAGCCACGTGTACGCGCTGTATCAGGGTTGGATCCAAACTACCACGTGGCGGCCATGCCGCAACCAAAGTAGGCCACTCCCTAGTGCACAGAGTGACCAAACGTACAGGAGACATTTTAACCCCAAAATCACATGTTTTGAATCCCTTTTTAAAATTCTTTACCATACAACCTAAGGGATCCGGAATCGTTGACTCCGACGCGCCCATACTTATCAATGGAACGTAGTTGACAACGAATACTATGCACGCGTACTATTCAACAGTCACACCCGTTTCCTCTGGCAACAGCACCACGTGGTACGGTTACCAAGTGAAACGTACACAATAACACAATAAACACTCAGGGAATTCCCGTACACACACAGCTGTTACACCAGTCACTAGATAATCAATATTATGCCCTTTGGCGGAACTATACAGTCACCCACGCTATAATTCTCTATATATGAATTACCCGTCTATAACACACCCCAGTAACATCGTCTTTTACAAATAGTGGTTACAGTACGGTTAGCATAGGTCAAAGCACAATTTAAGGTCACAATACAATTATTAGTGGTTATGGTGTTAAACATGCAATGGACGACAGTGATTAGTACTTATATACAGTGTGAGTAAATATACAGGGTTATGGTACCGTGCACTATGATACAGCAACACACTATTAACACTCTCGCTAGACGGCTGAGCTCGCGCTATCTAACAAGATATACACTTTACTAAACAATCTTTAACACATTTACAATTCCCAACTAAACTATTGGCCAGTACCTTGAATGGACTACCTAAAACTATGTACACCCGTTTTGGTTAGCCACACTGCCCAAGCACCACATATAGCGAGCTAGAGGACCGAATTTACACAGGCGCCTCTTAGTCGATTACTATCAAAAATCTAGTGGGTTCCAAATTTACACGCCTTCCCACTTAGCCAAGATAGGTTGAGAGCTAGCGAACCGAATTTACACAGGCGCCGCTTAGTCTCCCGGTCCCTCCGACCTAGCGAACGTAATATACACCCTAGAACGCTAGTCTAGACAAGACACCGGTGTCCGGCTAGGGCTATTTACACCAGAACCCCGCCTGACTAACCAAATCAAACGGTCTTACTAAAGAGCGTTCGATTGAGCGGTGCGCCTTCGCTCCTTCCCTCCGACAGAGGGGGCAGATTCCATACACAATTCAAACCCCTTATGGGCCTACCGCACAATCGGTATACCCCTAGTGGGTCTGCCGTCTAAAACAGCAGTTGTCTTACCTCCTCGTTCCTGAACCTGAGTTCACACTCATCGACGGGGACACCCCAGCACTTCATACATAGAGGCCGATGATCTCCTGGACAACAGACCAGTGGCGCCGAGACGAAGGGAGGTCCACGCAGAAGTTCAGGGGTGCAGCCGTAGAGAACGTGGGCAAAGATAGACCGTCTCACGCCTCTGCCTCTCAGCTACCGTTGAACGATGAGCTTCCCGGCCAATGCACCAAATGATACCGGAGAAACTGACGGAAGCCAAGCACAGAGAGATGGACACAGGTTTCTTCAGGAAGGAAGAGATTCTTTATTGGATCACCGATCGGGACTCAGAGGGACTAATGTCACCAAAATACAGCAAGTTCTGAGCCCCGGACAATAGTGCAGGCTCCTTATATAGGCACATAACTCCTCCCATATTAAGCTCCACCCGCACATTCTCTTGACCAATCAATACAAATAAGAATTAACTTCCTGCTTGACCGCATGGCCTGTCCAGCACAATGGAGGAGGGGAATACTATATCCTGTATTCTTGCACATGCTCCGTACACTACTGATCGTATCTTTGCCTCGTGCAACCAACTGATCGATACGTCAGCATATGCACGTACACATGCCACGTGGTAATCTCGGCCTACTAAATTTATTTTTACCGAGATTCCACCACACCAGGCAGGCCTAGAAGGGGAGAAATATGCTTGGGATAAGGGGTTATTATACCAGTACGCTGAGAAAGTAGTAGGATCTATTCCCATTCCTATAAAACAGTTAATTGTGCCTCGAAAGTATAGGCAGGAGCTAATGCGAATAGCCCACGACATACCACTGTCCACCTAGGGATCAGCCGAACCAAACATCGGCTGATGCAAAATGTCTTCTGGCCGTGGATATCCCAGGATATTAAGCACTATTGTAATACCTGTGATACCTGTCAGAGAGTTGGGAAAAGGGGGGACCGATACAAGGCCAAACTCCACACCCTACCCATCATAGAGGAGCCCTTTAGTAGAATAGCGGTAGACATAATCGGGCCACTGAAAAAACCTAGTCCCTCCGGCAAGAAGTATATCTTGACCGTAGTGGACTACGCCACCAGGTACCCCGAAGCGGTGGCCCTGACCAATGTACATGCTGAGACCGTAGTGGATGCCCTTATGCGCATATTCTCCCGCATGGGATTACCCCGGGAGATTATTTCGGATAGAGGCACCCAATTCACGGCAGAGGTCACTCACCAGCTTTGGGAAGCATGCGGGGTTAGAGCTATCCTTAACTCCCCGTACCACCCTCAGTCCAATGGTCTCTGCGAACGTTTCAACTGAACGCTGAAACAAATGATCCGAACGTTCGTAGACACACAAAAAGACTGGGAGCGGTTTTTACCCCACTTACTGTTTGCCTACAGAGAAGTTCCCCAAGAGTCCACGGGGTTCTCCCCTTTCGAATTGTTGTTCGGAAGGAAAGTGAGGGGTCCCCTAGATTTAATCAGAGAACACTGGGAGGGGGGAACGACCACTAATGGCACTCCTATCGTACCCTATGTGCTAGAATTCCGGGACCGCTTGGAGGCTTTAACCTAGGCTTTACGTACCAACCTCCAAGCGGCTCAGCAGCGACAGCGCAGATGGTATGATAGGGGAGCCAGGGACCGCAGCTTTCAGGTCGGCCAGAAGGTATTAATCCTACGACCCGTCCCTACTGACAAGTTGCAGGCTTCCTGGCAGGGCCCATTCAAGGTGGTAGAGCAAGTCTGCGATACCACCTATATAATTGGCCCCTGCGCCGGGGCAGGGGGCAGACACATGCTCCATGTGAACATGCTGAAGCCCTACCGCGAACACACGGAGGAGGTATCCGCCATCTGCGCCTCGGCCGCCGAGGACGCAGATAACCTACCCCTGCCTGACCTTCTCGCCCGGGAAACCCACCAAGAGGATCTAGCCGCCATTCAGTTAGGAGAGCGCTTGAACCCCCAGGAGAAAGCTCAGGCCCAAAGGTTAATTAGGGAAAAAGGAGCTACCTTTTCCAACCTCCCCGGATATACCCCGTTAGCCACTCACCGGGTAGAAACCCCAGACCAAACACCTCTCCGTCAGCCGCCCTACCGCATTCCCGAAGCAGTCAGGGGGAATATGTACAAAGAGCTTAAGGAAATGTTGCAGTTAGGAGTAATTGAGCCTTCGGATAGCCCATGGGCATCCCCAGTGGTACTAGTGCCGAAGCGGGATGGAACAACCCGCTTCTGCGTAGATTATAGGAGGCTCAATGATAAAACAGTGTCCGACGCCTATCCCATGCCCCGGATAGACGAGTTATTAGACAAAATGGCCAGGGGTAAATATCTAACCACCATTGATCTTTGCAAGGCAAATCCCGTTAGCCGAGGACGCTATCCCCAAGTCGGCCTTTGTCACCCCATTTGGCCTGTACCAATTTAGGGTCATGCCATTTGGGATGAAAAATGCCCCGGCCACCTTCCAGAGGATGGTGGACCGACTATTAGATGGGACTATTTGGACGACATAGCGATTTTTAGTTATTCCTGGACGGATCACCTGAACCACATAGGGGCCGTCCTGGACCGCATCAGGGAGGCAGGGTTAACCCTTAAACCCAGTAAATGCCATATAGGGATGGCAGAAGTCCAATACCTAGGACACCGAGTAGGCAGTGGCCAACAGAAACCAGAATCGGCCAAAATAATGGCCAACCCCCCGCACTTCAACCCAGGTAGTAGCCATTTTGGGTACCGCAGGGTATTATCGGAAGTTTGTACCTAATTACAGTAACCTGGCCAAACCACTTACCGATCTAACACGCAAGAACCTCCCTAAGTTAGTAGTATGGGCCCCAGAGTGTGAACAGGCATTCCAACTCCTGAAAACTGCCCTTGTTATCGCACCTGTTCTGGCTGCTCCTGATCCAACTAAACGTTTTCTCGTTCATACAGACGCTTCTATGTTTGGATTGGGAGCAGTACTGAGCCAGGTCGGAGCAGATGGCGGTGAACATCCGGTAGCTTACCTAAGCAGAAAACTTTTACCCAGAGAAGTAAGCTACGCCGCCATCGAAAAGGAATGCCTTGCCGTGGTGTGGGCCCTCAAGAATCTGCAACCCTATTTGTACGGACAAACCTTTTCGCTACTCACAGATCAGAACCCGTTGGTCTGGCTGAACCGGGTGTCAGGGGACAACGCCCAGCTGCTGCGCTGGAGTTTGGCGCTGCAGCCATTTGATTTTACCATCCAATACCGCCCGGGAAAGCTAAATGGAAATGCCGACGGGTTATCTCGACAAACTGAACTGGACAAGTGATCTGTGGGTACTCCTCCAGACATCCCCAAGCCGATCCATTGGGATCAGACTGTGTATGCTGGCTTGGTTCTGGGGGAGCATTGTGGCAGCAGCAGCCATTTTTAAAACAGTTTTTTTCTTTAACATGTACGTACCACTTTAAGAACCAAGAGTACGCGGGTGTAATGTATTGCAGGTTCATAGCGTTCGTATGCTAGCGGCATAAAAACCCGTCGGCATTCAGGTAATCGTTCCACGAACAGTGATTTCCATCTCTGTTCGTGAAACGAACAAACTGCCGAATGGAGACCACCCTCAGAAGGTTGTGTGGCTCTCGTTAAAGATTGCAACATTGTTGCAAACGGTAAATTAAGAGGATTCAGGGTGGCCGTCGTTCGGCTACCGACCACGCGGCGGTCGGCCATCTTGGATCCTTTGTTGGCCTGGAACTAAAATCGGCTGCTCGGCGGCACGAATACCGCTGGACTTCCAAGCCGTTCGGGAGCCCCGGTCTGTCAGTATTAGGTTTCTATGGAATCCTTCGGTAGTTTGAGGGGAACTTAGAAAATAAGTGTATTTCATGCGGCGTTCGGCTATTTTAGCTGGGATCGGAGCGGCACTTTCAGGGAATGTGCGCTCCGACCCCAGCTATCTACCGAACACCCGTTCGTCTAATATATTGATGAACAATATTCCACTTATGTATTTTAATGTAAAATATTGTTTCTGCTGCACGAGGGGATAATCCACTTAACAGTATATGCTGGTGGGAGTGTCCCTCTCGTGCAGCAGTGTATTATGGGAGAAATGTCCCTCTTGTGCAGTTTCCCACGTAGTCCCCTATTTCCTCACCCCTGAATTGTCTGTAGGGAAACCCCTTGCATGGGAAATCCCATAAATACTGTGAGTGTGTGAATAAAACCTCAGTTGACCTCCAAGCTATGTGTCGTCTAGTTCTTGGAGGGAAGGGATTGTAACTACGCTACCTGTCTTGTACCTGTCTTGGATTACCTTTCCTGTCTACCAGCGGAGATACCTTGGATAATACCTCTACTCCGCTACAGAGTGAAATCCAGAGTCCAGCACACGTGACCCACCCACGTGATCTGCATTGGCTGTGATCATCATAAGGGGGAGGAGACCTGGAGGGGAGGAGATAGCGGACCGGAAAGCAGTAATGTACATCCTTATGGCAAAGGCTCACGGGGAATGTAGTAAAAAAACGGACATAACTAAATACAGATTAAATAAGGATAAAACTTAAAGGCAAATGTATTGAAATAGAGAATAATAAAAGGCAAATGAAATACAGTATAAAAAGGCAATGTAATGAAATAAAGAATAATACAAGGCAAAGGTAATACAGTATAAAAAGGCAAATAGTATTTAGATATGATAGTGCCATAAAGAGCAAAATAAAATAAAATATAAAAGACAAATAGTAGTATATACCGTAATCCTCAAAAATACAGACTAAAACCAGAGGGTAAAATGGTATAAAAACAATAGGGGAAATGGATAGGTGGAGGTATGCGTAAGACATTTTTTTTTACTTATTTATTTGATTTACAAATTTTTTTTTGTTTTTTTGTACACAATAGATTCTGTTGGAGAAAAAGTGCAGATTTTACATTGATTTTTTTTATTTCGCAGCCATATAATATAATTTATGTGGATTCCTTGAGCCTTGCTAGTTCAAAATATGTGACTCATTTTGCAATGACTCATCTTTTGTGGTGGGCAGTACACCTGAAATATGTGTTATTCATACATTGATACATTGGGAAGGCAATAATGCTATTATTTACTGTTTAGCTGCTATTGGCCTACCTTATACTGGTTCATTATTATTGCCTGAACACTCACGTCAATGGTTCACTAAAGGTACAGAAAGTTCTAACTGGACACTTGTAGGTGTTTCTTTGTGTCATTCTACTGCTAATTGTTATATCTGGTCTCTGTTTCAGTAAACAATTACTACTGAAACATGTGGGGTTCATAAGGATGTATGTAGTTTGCATGGTCATTTTATCGTTACTAATCCTGTCTATTACTTGGGGATAGATGAGGTTTACTTATATGAGCCTGATCAGATTCTATTTAAAACACAGGATGCATATATTTTTAGTACTGGTACATTTGCCTACTACATGGTGTAATTCCATTACTGTGTCACATATAGCTTTTTCTATATGGAACATAATCATGGCCCAGATATCTAATATAAATTTGGATTTATCATGGGAACGTATTATTGATTTTTCCATCTCAGACTTACCTTTGAGAATGGGTTCTGAGATGAAGAAATGCCTAAGAGATACTGTAGACATCAAAACCACTTCAGCTTAATGTAGCAGTTTTAGTCATTAATCATGCCCCTGGGGGGGCGCAGCTTGCTACTTGTGCTGACCAGACATTATTTTAGTCAGCTCAACAGTACAAATTTCAATCTTGAAAATATCTACTGCCCAGGGTCCCATCCAGCTCCTTAAACCACCCAGTCGGATTCTGTAAAACAAACTACATCAATAGATGCCTTTCTTCTCATCTCAAAACCCACCGCAACGGAAGCGAAGGTCAGGGGCCTGCCTCATGCAGATGCTGCGAGGCCTAGAGGGACTTTTCAGCGGCACTGCAACCGCTTCTGCAGAGGTCACAGCCACACCAAACTACCTACCTGCCTGTATACCGATCATGGGTCGGCGATCTTAAAAACCACATCCCGCAACTGACAGCAGGGATATTGGGTCCATGCTCCAGCCACCAGTGCAGCCCAGGACGGCTCCCTTGGGGGATCTGCAAGTAGAGGGCTGCGAGCTCGCTCTTGGGAGAGGTGAGCCAATAACTGAGCAGCACTCTCCGACCGCCCACACTGTACCTCCTGAATCACTGGATGATTCACCCCGACCACCAAACGTGACCTGAAGCTCCTACTAGCTGACATTCACAAACTGCTGGTGGCTGACTCCCCAATTTTTATAACTCAGGCAGTGGCGTCTCTAGGATTTATTTTTAGGGGGGGCACATGGTGGGCCAGGGACAAAAGTAGGGGGGCACATTTAACCCCGTCCTAACTGCAGTTTGACCCCGCCCCTGCTGCATGTTAAGCCCCGCCCCCGACATTTTTTTTTATTTTTTTTATAATCCCTGGTGGAGAATTCATTATTTTCCACCAAGGATTATTAAAAAACAAACACATTTCCCTTGATACAGTCCATACACACACACACAGACTGCTGAGTCCTTACACAGAGAGACAGACTGCTGACCATACACACATACGACTGCTGAGTCCATACATACACACACACTGCTGAGTCCATACACACACACACAGACACACACACAGACAGCCGAGCAGTGGCGGATCCAGAACCAAATCTCGGGAGGGGCACTGGTGGTGGGCTAGAGCGGGGTGAAAAGGGCTGCAGCGGAGGAATAGGGGACTCTTGTTTAGGGGATAAGAGGCTGTACACATATGCGGCCACACACAGTGATATGAAAACACAATAACACACTGGCACATACACACAGAGAAAAACATATATCTTCACACACATACACTGGCACACCCACAGATACAAACCTATACCTACACATTCACACACAGATACCTACATACACAGATACACATACACACACATACCTACACATACACACACACACACATCCCTAAAAATACACAAAATTACACACATACCTTCACATACAGGTACAAGGCAATAGAATATACAGACAAAACTCCAGGTACTGAAGATATATTTATTGGAGTATAGAACACCTTAAAAGTGCAAACGTGCAACATTTCGGCCCTAGGGGGCCTTAATCATGTTTAAGTCCGTCTAGGGCTGAAAAGTTGCACTTTTATGTGGTGTTCTACCCTTCAATAAATACACCTTCAGTACCCGGAGTGTTGCCTGTATATTCTATTACCTTGTATTGTTGGACGGATTAGCAGTGTCTTTCTAATGCAGAACACCTCTGAGGCTGTGGGCCAGAGTGAAAAGCGGAACCTGAGTGCAGTGGTACACACAGATACACACTAACACACAAACATACTCACAGATACACACTGACACTCACAGATACACACTGACACTCACAGATACACACTGAAACTCACAGATACACACTGAAACTCACAGATACACACTGACACACCCAGATGCACACTGAAACTCAATGATGCACACTGACACTCACAGATGCACACTGACACTCACAGATACACACACATACACACTGACACTCAAAGATACACACTGACACTCACAGATACACACACATACACACTGACACGCACAGATACACACTGACGCTCACAGATACACACTGATGCTCACAGATACACACTGACACTCACAGATACACACACATACACACTGACACTCGCAGATACAGATACACACTGACACTCACAGATACACACACATACACACTGACACTCGCAGATACAGATACACACTGACACTCACAGATACACACACATACACACTGATACTCACACATACACACTGACACTCACAGATACACACACATACACACTAACACTCACACATACACACTGACACTCACACATACACACTGACACTCACACACTGACACACTGACACCCACAGATACAGAAACACACTGACACTCAGATACACACACATACACACTGACACTGACACTCACAGATACACTCACAGATACACACTGACACTCACAGATACAGCTACACACAGACATACACACTGACACTCACAGATACAGATACACACAGACATACACACTGACACTCACAGATACAGATACACACAGACATACACACTGACACTCACAGATACAGATACACACAGACACTCACAGATACACACTGACACTCACAGATACACACACTGACACACTGACACTCACAGATACAGAAACACACTGACACTCACAGATACACACACATACACACTGACACTCACAGATACACACTGACACTCACAGATACAGATACACACAGACACACTGACACTCACAGATACAGAAACACACTGACACTCACAGATACACACACATACACACTGACACTCACAGATACACTCACAGATACACACTGACACTCACAGATACAGATACACACATACACTCACACATACACACTGACACTCACAGATACACACTGACACTCACAGATACACACTGACACTCACATATACACACTGACACTCACAGATACACACAGACACTCACAGATACACAGAGACACTCACAGATACACACAGACACACACACATACACACTGACACTCACAGATACAGATACACACATACACTCACACATACACACTGACACTCACAGATACACACAGACACACAGATACACACAGACACACAGATACACACACACTCAGATACACACAGACACACAGATACACACACACTCAGATACACACAGACACTCACAGATACACACAGACACTCACAGATACACACAGACACTCACAGATACACACTGACACTCACAGATACACACAGACACTCACAGATACACACTGACACTCACAGATACACACTGACACTCACAGATACAGATACACAGAGACACACACACATACACACTGACACTCACAGACACACACATACACACTGACACTCACAGATACAGATACACACAGACACTCAGATACACACTGACACTCACAGATACACACAATGACACACTGACACTCACAGATACAGAAACACACTGACACTCACAGTTACACACACATACACACTGACACTGACACTCACAGATACACTCACAGATACACACTGACACTCACAGATTCAGATACACACAGACACACACACATACACACTGACACTCACAGATACAGAAACACACTGACACTCACAGTTACACACACATACACACTGACACTGACACTCACAGATACACACTGACACTCACAGATACACTCACAGATACACACTGACACTCACAGATACACTCACAGATACACACTGACACTCACAGATACACTCACAGATACACACTGACACTCACAGATACAGATACACACAGACACACACACATACACACTGACACTCACAGATACAGAAACACACTGACACTCACAGTTACACACACATACACACTGACACTGACACTCACAGATACACACTGACACTCACAGATACACTCACAGATACACACTGACACTCACAGATACACTCACAGATACACACTGACACTCACAGATACAGATACACACAGACACACATACATACACACTGACACTCACAGATACAGATACACACAGACACACACACACACACATACACACTGACACTCACAGATACAGATACACACAGACACTCACAGATACACACAGATGTACACATAAATAAACATACACACTGGCACACACACAATTTGCAGCTTCCATAATGTTAACCACCCACCCTGCCCCTTCCATACCTTTTGGTTGCAGGGAGGTGACTTTCTGGGGCTGGCTGATCCTGGTGGGAGTTTGAAGCTGCAGAGCTCTCCTCCTTCCTCCTCCTTCCTCCTTCTCTCTCAGCTGCCTGCATCCTGGGAGTTCTCAGCCCGCGCGGTCTGTAAGCTGGGAGGAAGTAACAGTCACTTCCTCCCAGCAGTCCCTGCAACTTTAAAGGGGCCCGGTCTGTCAAAGGGCTGCAGCACCCGACTGAGCCCCTAATGAGGTAGGTCCATGGATGGCAGCTGCACTATTTTCGGGGGGGGGGGGGGCGGGAGGGGCACATTGCTGGCATTTGGGGGGGCCCAAGGGGGGGCACAGCATGATGTAGGGGGGGCCATGGCCCCCTCTGGCCCCCCCCTAGCGACGCCACTGAACTCAGGTGCGGGTGGTCACGGAACGGGTGAGGGCTACTGAAAATGAATTAGTGGATGTGCAGGCTCATTTGGCTAGCAACAACAACTTTATGCAGCAGAGCGAACATCATTACCAATCCCTATCTCTTAAACTTGTGGTGGAATCTCGGTAAAAATAAATTTAGTAGGCCGAGATTACCACGTGGCATGTGTACGTGCATATGCTGACGTATCGATCAGTTGGTTGCACGAGGCAAGATACGATCAGTAGTGTACGGAGCATGTGCAAGAATACAGGATGTAGTATTCCCCCTCCTCCATTGTGCTGGACAAGCCATGCGGTCAAACAGGAAGTTAATTCTTATTTGTGTTGATTGGTTAAGAGAATGTGCGGGTGGAGCTTAATATGGGAGGAGTTATATGCCTATATAAGGAGCCTGCACTATTGTCCGGGGCTCAGAACTTGCTGTATTTTGGTGACGTTAGTCCCTCTGAGTCCCGATCGGTGATCCAATAAAGAATCTCTTCCTTCCTGAAGAAACCTGTGTCCATCTCTCTGTGCTTGGCTTCCGTCAGTTTCTCCGGTATCATTTGGTGCATTGGCCGGGAAGCTCATCGTTCAACGGTAGCTGAGAGGCAGAGGCGTGAGACGGTCTATCTTTGCCCACGTTCTCTACGGCTGCACCCCTGAACTTCTGCGTGGACCTCCCTTCGTCTCGGCGCCACTGGTCTGTTGTCCAGGAGATCATCGGCTTCTACGTGAGAAGTGCTGGGGTGTCCCCGTCGATGAGTGTGAACTCAGGTTCAGGAACGAGGAGGTAAGACAACTGCTGTTTTAGACGGCAGGACCCACTAGGGGTATACCGATTGTGCGGTAGGCCCAAAGGGGTTTTGAATCTGTGTATCTGCCCCCTCTGTCGGAGGGAAGGAGCGAAGGCGCACCGCTCGATCGAACGCTCTTTAGTCAGACCGTTTGATTTTGTTAGTCAGGCGGGGCTCTGGTGTAAATAGCCCTAGCCGGACACCGGTGTCTTGTCTAGACTAGCGTTCTAGGGTGTATATTTTGTTCGCTAGGTCGGAGGGACCGGGAGACTAAGCGGCGTCTGTGTAAATTCGGTTCGCTAGATCTCATCCTATCTGGGCTAAGTGGGAAGGCGTGTAAATTTGGAACCCACTAGACTTTTGATAGTGCGACTAAGAGGCGTCTGTGTAAATTCGGTCCTCTAGCTCGCTATATATGTGGTGATTGGGCAGTGTGGCTAACCAAAACGTATGTAGATTGTTTTTAGGTAGTCCATCAAGGTACTGGCCAATAGTTTAGTTGGGAATTGTAAATGTGTTAACGATTGTTTAGTAAAGTGTATATCTTGTTAGATAGCGCGAGCTCAGCCGTCTAGCGAGAGTGTTAATAGTGTGTTGCTGTATTATAGTGCACGGTACCATAACCCTGTATATTTACTGACACTGTATATAAGTACTAATTATTGTCGTCCATTGCATGTTTAACACCATAACCACTAATAATTGTATTGTGACCTTAACTTGTGCTTTGACCTATGCTAACCGTACTGTAACCGCTATTTGTAAAAGACGATGTTACTGGGGTGTGTTATAGACGGGTAATTCGTATATAGAGAATTATAGCGTGGGTGACTGTATAGTTACGCCAAAGGGCATAATATTGATTATATAGTGACTGGTGTAACAGCTGTGTGTGTACGGGAATTCCCTGAGTGTTTATTGTGTTATTGTGTACGTTTCACTTGGTAACCGTACTACGTGGTGCTGTTGCCAGAGGAAACGGGTGTGACTGTTGAATAGTACGCGTGTATAGTATTCGTTGTCGACGACGTTCCATTGTTAAGTATGGGTGCGTCGCAGTCAACGATTCCGGATCCCTTAGGTTGTATGGTGAAGAATTTTAAAAAGGGATTCAAAACTTGTGATTTTGGGGTTAAAATGTCTCCTGTACGTTTGGTCACTTTGTGTACTAGGGAGTGGCCTACTTTGGTTGCGGCATGGCCGCCACGTGGCAGTTTGGATCCAACTCTGGTACAGCGCTTACACGTGGCTGTATCAGGTAGGCCTGAACTTTACGGCCAGTTTCCTTATATTGATTGTTGGAGACAGGCCGTAAATGACTCGCCAAAATGGCTCCGGACATGCCACGAGGAGCAATGTCGCCTCATGGTAGCTAGGACTTGTTCGTCCACTAGGACTGGTGTTAGGCCCATTTTGGACACGCCCCCTGAGTCCGAGATCCCTTTGCCGCCCCCTTACTTTCCGTTAAGAGGAAGTGACGCAAACGCAGGAAGTCCTGCAGCCCTCCCCTCATTACCCCCATCCACTTCCGCTTCCTCCTCCAGTACAGGATCCACCCCCCCTCGTACTAAATCTCCCCTTCCGGAATCAGAACCAACCCCCATTAAAAACGAATATCCTGATTTGGCGCCACTTCAGACTTCCGGTCAAGCTTCATCTAGCTCGACTCGAAGTGTTCTATTTACAACCTTTTCCCAAAACCAAGCTCCCACATCCCCATACCCTATTTCTCCCCGACTGGAACCTATGACTGACGCCCCTCCACGTAGCCCCATACAGACCCGACAGTTGACCGGTGCCCAACAATTAAGACACTATCAGATGCCTCTTCGTCTGAATCCTGGGCCAGCCTATATCGATGCCGCAGGCCAAATGGCACATGCTGACCCAGTCTTTGTATACGTCCCATTCACGACAACCGATCTTTTAAACTGGAAGACCCACAATTCCTCGTATACTGAAAAACCACAAGCTATGACTGATCTGTTCACCTCAATAGTACAGACACATAACCCGACATGGGCTGATTGCCAGCAGCTATTAATGACTTTATTTAACAATGAGGAAAGGACAAGGATTAATCAAGCAGCCATTAAAGCACTAGAGGATAAAGCCCGTACTTTAAACCAAGCCAATCCATCAGCATGGGCCGCAACACATTATCCCAACACCGATCCCGATTGGAACGTAAATGGTGCTGATATGGCTCAACTCAGAGCCTATAGAGACGCTATAATTGCTGGCATGAAAGCCGGAGGAAAGAAAGCTATTAACATGTCGAAGACAGTTGAGGTGATTCAGAAAAGCGATGAAGCGCCCAGTGTCTTTTATGACCGATTATTGGAGGCATACCGCTTGTATACCCCCTTTAATCCGGAAGACGCAGATAATTTCCGAATGGTGAACTCCGCCTTTGTCAGCCAAGCTTACGGAGATATTAAGCGCAAGCTACAAAAGTTAGAAGGGTTTGCAGGTATGTCAATCACCCAACTAATGGAGGTAGCGAATAAGGTTTATATGAATAGGGAAACAGAAAGCAAGAAAGAGGAGGAGCGCAAGATGCGTAAAAAGGCTGATATGCTAGCGGTAGCGATCGCAGGCGTAGATAGACGGGGCCCAGATAGAGGCGATAGTAGATGGAATGAGGAACCTCTAAGTAGAAATCAGTGCGCATACTGTAGGGAAGAAGGGCATTGGAGAAATGAGTGTCCTCGAAGAGAACAGTGTGAGAGAGACAGACCTAGGACAGGTTACGGAAACTTTAGAGGCAGAGCGAGAGGTAGAGGAGGCCCCGGAGGGAGTATTGGTAATAGAGGGAGTAATGGGAACAGAGGAAGTGTTAGGGAAGACAGGTATATTCCAGCAGCGCAAAGGTCCCGCGATAGAGAAGGTAGGGACTTCGTAGGATTGGCTGACACGGTCATGGAGGACTATTGATACCGACCGGGCTCCATCCCCCTTGGTCGAGCGGAGCCTATGGTCGATGTATCAATAGGGGGGAAAAGGAGTGCGTTCATGATCGACACTGGTGCTGAACATTCAGTGGTGACTAATCTAGTTGCTCCTCCATCTGGAAGGACTATTACTGTGATAGGAGCAACTGGAAGAAGTGCTGAAAAACCGGTTCTTAAAAGTCGACTCTGTACATTGGGAGGCCACGTAGTAAAACATCAATTCCTTTATATGCCTGAATGTCCAGTCCAATTGCTGGGATGTGATATGCTATCAAAATTACAAGCGCAGATTACGTTCCTACCAAATGGAACAACATCTTTAAAGTTTAATGGACCTTCAGGTATCATGACATTATCTGTACCAAAGGAAGAAGAGTGGCGACTTTATACAGTGTTGACTAGCCAAAACCCTAGGAGTGATGAGACATTATTTAACATACCAGGAGTTTGGGCAGAGAACAACCCACCAGGACTGGCCCGCAATATTCCACCTATAAAAATTGAACTAAAACTTGGGGTTTATCCAGTGAGCCTAAGACAATACCATATCCCGCAGAAGGCTAAGAAGAACATCCAATCCTATCTGGATAAGTTCATACGGTATGGTATCCTAAAATTCTGTACTTCCCCCTGGAACACCCCATTGCTGCCTGTTCAAAAGCCCGGTACAGATGAGTATCGACCTGTGCAGGACTTGAGAGCAGTCAATGATGCGGTTGTTAGTATACATCCAGTTGTGCCCAATCCATATAACCTGCTTGCTTTAATTCCGGGCGGGGCTACCTACTTTACAGTCTTAGACCTCAAAGATGCCTTCTTTTGCCTCCGAATTGCCGCAGAAAGTCAATGTATTTTCGCTTTCCAATGGGAGAACGCTGTAACGGGCTCAAAACGCCAAATGACTTGGACAAGACTGCCCCAAGGGTTTAAAAATTCACCTACCCTATTTGGTTCAGCCCTAAGTCAAGATCTACTGGATTTCGAGTCCATCCCAGGAGAGTGTGTATTGTTACAATATGTAGATGACTTGTTGATAGCAGCAGTTACAAAAGAAATCTGTCAGCAAGCAACGCACGATCTACTACACATTCTCTGGAAGGCAGGATACAAGGTGTCTAGAAAGAAGGCTCAGTTATGTTTGCCAACTGTCAAATATCTGGGATTCCATATCTCTGAAGGTCAAAGAATTATGGGGCCAGAGAGAAAAGAAGCTGTCTGCCAAATACCAATACCCAAGAATAGAAGACAAGTGCGAGAATTCTTGGGGGCAGCAGGCTTCTGTAGGATATGGATTCCCAGCTATGCGATACTGGCAAAACCTCTGTACGCAGCTATCAAAGGTACAGAGCACGACCCCTTCTTATGGACCCAAGAACAGCAAACGGCATTTGAAGATGTGAAGAAGGCTTTGATGAGTGCCCCAGCATTAGGTCTACCTGATCACACACGACCATTCTACCTGTATGTACACGAGCAAAGAAGAATGGCTGTGGGAGTATTGACACAGTACTTGGGATCATGGCAAAGACCTGTTGCCTACATGTCTAAGCAATTGGATGCAGTGGCCAGCGGACTTCCACCTTGTCTAAGAGCCGTAGCTGCAGCCGCCCTGCTAGTAGCTGAAGCCGATAAACTCACTCTGGGTCAAGAACTTTATGTACGAGTCCCACATGCAGTACAGACGTTGTTGGATTACAAAGGAAATCATTGGTTTAGTAACAGCCGTATGACCAAGTATCAAGCAATGTTGTGTGAAAACCCAAGAGTGCATTTAGAGACTGTAAACACCTTAAATCCAGCTACCCTTTTGCCACAACCTACTGAAAGTCAACATGATTGTTTGGAAGTAATGGATGAAGTATTCTCAAGTAGACCAGATCTTCGTGATTTTCCCATCCAGAACCCCGATGTTCAATATTATACCGACGGCAGTAGTTATGTGAAAGAAGGGATCCGCTATGCAGGATATGCAGTAACAACAATAGACAAGGTGATAGAAGCTCGGCCACTGGCGAAAGGAACATCAGCACAAAAGGCAGAATTGATAGCACTGACACGAGCGTTACAATTGGCTGAAGGTTTAAGAGTGAATATCTATACGGACTCCAAATATGCGTTTTTAACCACTCATGCCCACGGAGCTTTGTATAAAGAAAGAGGACTACTGAATTCAGAAGGCAAAGAAATCAAATACGCAGCTGAAATCCTACAACTATTGGAAGCAGTGTGGGAGACGAAATAAGTCGGTATCATACATTGTCGAGCGCATCTGAGAGGAGATGGTGATGTAACCAAGGGAAATCGGATGGCAGATAGTGCAGCTAAGCGTGCTGCTGAATCAGGAAGACAGGAGTATGTGGGGCATATAGCTGCTCTTATACCAACTCCACTGTCCCAATGGACTCCAGTTTATGCAGCTCAAGAAGAGGAGTGGTTAAAGACTGAACCAGGAAAGTATTTGGAGAACAAGTGGTATCAGCTAGAAGATGGAAGAATAGTCATACCAGCATCACTAGCGGTAGAAATTGTCCAAAATTATCACAACGGGACACATTCTGGGAGAGACAGTACAGAAGAATCTCTCAGGAAACATTTCTACATACCAAGATTGTCCAACTTGACTCAGGCCATTGTACGAAGATGTGTAACGTGTGCTAAAAATAATGCAAGACAAGGACCAGTAAAGCCACCAGGAGTCCAGTTTATGGGGGGACTCCCCATGTCCGATCTACAAATAGACTTTACAGTGATGCCTAAATCGGGTGGACATCGTTACCTGTTGGTAATTGTGTGTACCTATTCAGGCTGGGTAGAAGCATGTCCTACTCGTACAGAGAAAGCAGGAGAAGTTGTAAGATTCCTGCTACGAGAAATAATACCCCGATATGGACTACCCTGTTCTATAGGATCGGACAATGGTCCAGCCTTTGTTCATCAGTGCCTACAACAACTGACTCATATGCTTGGTATAAAGTGGAGGCTTCATACTGCATATAGACCCCAGAGTTCTGGTAAGGTAGAGAGAATGAATAGAACTATAAAGAACCAGTTGGCTAAAATGTGTCAGGAAACCCAACTTAAGTGGAACGTTCTCTTACCCATAGCTCTATTGCGAATCCGCAGTACCCCTACCAGAAGGATGGGCCTCTCTCCTTTTGAAATTATGTATGGGCGACCACCTCCCGTACTTGGTAACTTAAGGGGGGATTTGAGTCAGTTGGGAGAAGGAATTACTCGGCAGCAGGTTGTAGAGTTGGGTAAGACTATGGAGGAGGTACAGAAATGGGTACAAGATAGATTACCTGTGAATATTTATCCCCCTGTTCATAGTTATCATCCAGGAGATCAAGTGTGGATTAAAGAGTGGAATAATGTACCGTTAGGGCCCAAGTGGAGAGGTCCTTATGTTGTTCTTTTGTCTACCCCTACAGCGATAAAAGTAGCCGAAGTGACTCCGTGGATACATCACTCCAGGGTTAAGCCAGCAGCAGTCGATTCTTGGCAAGTTACAGCAGATCCAGAGAATCCCTGCAAGATCCGGTTAAAACGCACTGCTCAGTCGGAGTAACGAGGAATCGTGTGGATTACAAATTTTATTGTTACAGGGATTTGGTGCATGAGTGAGAAGGCCATAATAAAGCCTGTCCGCTTACCAACACATAGTATATAAGCCAGGAAAGTCTCGAAGGGACACCTGTGAAGACGAGCAGAACTCCATTCCCTGCAGCCCTCACATCCTGGAAGCTGAGGCGCCTTCGCACGGACGAAGACTGAGGATGACGGCGAAAGATGTGCTATTGATAGTGTTTATTTATATGTGTTTTTATATTCAGAAAGGTAGAGGTACCGACACTCCTAGCTGTGAGGTATGCATTAAGACTACGAGAACAGGTAACCATATTTCCCAAACCCTAATTTGGCATTCACAATACGAGTGTAAAGGAGATGTATCGAGATGTAGATACTTAAATATAGACTATAGTGTGTGCCATTTAGGAGTAGGAGAACCTAAGTGCTTCAGTCCGGAGTATCAACCTCGTACAATTTGGTTGACTCTCAGGAATGGAGATCCTCAGGGGACCCTAATTAATAAGACGGTGTTAGAATCCGTACATTCTTCGGGTGTCCTACTATTTGATGCGTGTAAAGCGATATCGAGTGGTAGAAAGCCGTGGAATGTATGTGGGGATCTTAGATGGGAGAGGACGTATGGGTCTAATGATAAATATATTTGTCCCAGTAGTAAAAATAAATATGTGAGTCCTAGATGCCCAAATAAAGACTATAACTTTTGCCCATATTGGTCTTGTGTGGGGTGGGCGACTTGGGGACAGACAGTAGATAAAGACATGATAGTGACTAAGTTGCCGACTAGCCCATATTGTAAGTCTATGGAATGTAATCCCATCCATATACTTATAAATAACCCCGATAAGTTCTTAGACAAATATGGCAATTTATTTGGGTTTCAGATATACGGGACGGGTTTAGATCCTGGGACATTATTGTTTATAGGGATAGAGACTGATACGGTATCCTCCCAAACTCATCAAGTATATCATTCCTTTTATGAAGAGATGAGTATAGATAATAAGATCCCCCATAATGCTAAAAACCTGTTCATTGACTTAGCTGAAAGTATTGCCGGTAGTCTTAATGTTACCAACTGCTATGTGTGTGGAGGTACTAACATGGGAGACCAATGGCCTTGGGAAGCAAAGGAGGTAATGTCCGGTTCTGAGGCAGTTGACCAACTAATATCTACACAAGCCGATTATCATATGAGTGTTAGAGGTAAATCTGAGTGGAGATTAAGGACCTCCATCATAGGTTATGTTTGCATAGCAAGGAAAGGAATAATGTATAACACTTCTGTAGGAGAATTAACTTGTCTAGGGCAAAAAGCTTATGATGATGATACAAAGAATACAACTTGGTGGTCGGCTTCAAATGTCTCAGAACCATCTAACCCGTTTGCTAGATACGCCAATTTAAAGGATGTGTGGTTTGATTTATCCATCGCATCTACCTGGAGAGCCCCAGCAAATTTGTACTGGATCTGTGGTAAGAAAGCCTATTCGGAGTTGCCACAGGACTGGGAAGGGGCATGTGTGTTGGGTATGCTCAAACCATCCTTCTTCTTGTTACCGATTGAAACAGGTGAGACTTTAGGTGTTAAAGTGTATGATGTGAATCATAGGAAGAAAAGGGGACCCATAGAGATAGGCACCTGGGAAGATAATGAATGGCCTCCCCAGCGTATCATAGATTATTATGGGCCAGCCACGTGGGCTGAGGATGGTACCTTTGGTTACAGAACCCCTATTTATATGCTCAACCGTATTATAAGATTACAGGCGGTGGTTGAGATTATTACTAATGAAACATCACAGGCGCTCAATCTTCTAGCGAAGCATAATACCAGGATGAGGACAGCAGTCTACCAAAATAGATTAGCCTTGGATTACCTTTTGGCAGTAGAGGGAGGTGTATGTGGGAAGTTTAACCTGAGCAATTGCTGTCTTCAAATAGATGACGAAGGGCAAGCAATAGCTGAGCTTACTAGCCATATGGTTAAACTAGCGCATGTGCCTACTCAGGTATGGAAAGGGTATAATCCAAGTAGTTGGTTTGGTAGCTGGTATGAGTGGTTTGGAGGGCTTAAGGCAGTGGTAGGTGGAGTCCTACTGATTTTAATGTTGTGTCTACTCCTGCCGTGTCTTATACCCTTAGTAGTTAGGTCTGTGCAAAGCCTGATAGGAAATATAGCAGAGAGGAAGGCTGCTGCACAGATAATGGCGATTTATAAGTATAAGGCTTTAGATCAGGGAGAACCAATGCAGGAAGATGAGTGTTAAAAGATTCACATCATAAGATAAGTCTGGTCTGGTTCAAGGTAACTTGCGGTGTATGCAAACCAAGGTTAAGTGATGCCTCAAGTAATTGTAAAATATCAAGAGGCATCAAAGGGGGGAATGTGGTGGAATCTCGGTAAAAATAAATTTAGTAGGCCGAGATTACCACGTGGCATGTGTACGTGCATATGCTGACGTATCGATCAGTTGGTTGCACGAGGCAAGATACGATCAGTAGTGTACGGAGCATGTGCAAGAATACAGGATGTAGTATTCCCCCTCCTCCATTGTGCTGGACAAGCCATGCGGTCAAACAGGAAGTTAATTCTTATTTGTGTTGATTGGTTAAGAGAATGTGCGGGTGGAGCTTAATATGGGAGGAGTTATATGCCTATATAAGGAGCCTGCACTATTGTCCGGGGCTCAGAACTTGCTGTATTTTGGTGACGTTAGTCCCTCTGAGTCCCGATCGGTGATCCAATAAAGAATCTCTTCCTTCCTGAAGAAACCTGTGTCCATCTCTCTGTGCTTGGCTTCCGTCAGTTTCTCCGGTATCAAACTAATGGCTCTTAAAATTCGGGGTATCCCCGCTACAATCACTGCAGTTGAACTTCCACACTACTCTATGGAGGCTGCTTACCACCATACTATCCCATGCAGTGGAAACTAAGATAATCATCAACGAAGTCTATCGCCTCCCTGACCCTACTCACCTTAAGCCCAATGTGGTTCGGGACGTGATACTTAGATGCGTCACCCTACCAGACAAAATCCTAATTATGTCAGCATTAACCCCTTAAGGACACATGACATGTCTGACACGTCATGATTCCATTTTATTCCAGAAGTTTGGTCCTTAAGGGGTTAAAGGGCAAAGCACCTCTGCTCTTCAAAAACTCGCAATTCTACTTCTATCAGGATATTACTGTCAGGATTCGGACCTGGGTACTTGGTGGTTCTGGTCCTGCTTCCTACCTCTGAGCCACAGTAGCTTTGTTTCTTACCAGCTATTTCAGTTCTGTTGATCCTGGCTTGTCTGCAGCACTGGGGGATGGTCCTTGTTAATAGCCGTGCTTCACCTGATCCTGATCAGATATCAGCAGGGTATATAAACTCAGCCTCGCCCTGTGTTCTGGATCAAGTCTTTGATCCTGTTGTGTGTGTTCCATACCAGTGTTCCTGTCTATTGATTATCTGCTTCTCATTGACCCCGGCTCCTGGCATCGTTTACTCTGACCTCTGGCATCCCTTGACCCCGGCTATTCCTCGTTGTTCCTGTCCTCTGGCATCCTTTAACCTCAGCTATCCCTTGACTATCCTGCTGTTTGAGTCCTTGCCTGTGCTGCGTTTTGGAACTTCATCCTGCACAGCCCCGGTGCACAGATCCACAGGCCAGGTGAATTCTTACCTGACCACCTTGGCCTGTGGCTATTTGCAAGGGTGAGCATCATATCTGCGCTACAGACTCCCAACTCAGGTAAGACCCTGACAATTACCAGGGCCACCCTTCCTCACCGCCACGTTTGGCCAAGTTACTGCCCACCTACGCACTACGGTCACATCTTACCGATAGGGGACAAATTGCTCTCTGATGGCAACTCGCACAGGGACTACACATGTCATGTCCGCAAAAATAAAGAATTCTAAATCATGCCCCTAGAGTCTCAATTTTCTGCCATGAATTAAATCATTTTTGTTCCTGTCAATGCAGCATTAACCACACCTCCCCTTGCTGGGACTCACACAGCCTGCAGGGAAAAAAATGGTTTAATTTTCAGTTAGGTGTTAATTTGCTTTGGAGTTTTTATTTCCATCCCTGTAAATTAACTTTAATCAACACAGGAGGCTATTAACAGAGTAGGAGATAAGAAATTCTAAATTAAACAGAATATGCAATAAAGGGTGTTTAAATAGTAGAGCTCTCTTTACAGGAAGTGTTTAGGAAGGCTGTACAAGTCACATGCAGGTAGGAGTGACTAGTAATGCACAAACAAAGGGACAGAGGACTAAGCAGTAAGACAACAATACTGCTTCATTAAGCTAAAGTTTCTTTGGTGCCTATAGTGTCCCTGGCTCTACCTCACTTACATCATTGCTTGATTCCTTAAAAAGAATACTGTCACACATACCCAAGGCCTTTGTGACGGAATGCCGTCACGGAGTACCATGCCCACAGTTATTCACTTGCATGCCTGCTACTGTTTTCTGGTCTTCATGCTGCTCCTAAGGAGCTAAAATCACTATTTTTCCTGAGGAGATCCAGGGTCCTCATGCCTGCAGCCAGACTGTCAGTGAGGCAGACCACGACTGCATGGGCTCCATACCCTGGAGCTACGAATCCAAGCTAGTAGCTGCCCAAAGCGCGCTCTCTCCGGTGCTACCTAAGTGGAGATATCCACCAGAGAGATATGAATCCGCTTCACAGCCACAGAGTCCCGCTGGCCGCCTGGAAGTACGTGCCAGCCAATAGGAAAAGGGCTACCGTTCAAACTGGTTTGGCTCCCTTTATCCCGATTGACTGGCGAAACACCTCCACTCCCCAAGCACCGATTGGTGCAAATTGGTTTTGCACCCTTTCTCCCGATTGCCCGGTGAAACACCTCCTCTCCCTGAGTGCCGATTGATGCAAGTTGGTTTTGCACCCTTTCTCCTGATTGACCGCCGCGTGGTTAAGTTTGAATTTACTGGCCTAACACAAGCAATTCCATGGAACTAATTGCGGGGATGTACAGAGCCTCAAGCCCAGACTTTATACAATTATTTCTCGGCCTTTGTACATCCGATAGCCCCGCTGTTTCCCGGGGTCCTAGCTGGATGTTTTATGTGTGTGCCCTATTTCCTTCCAGGGATGTGGAGCCCCCTAAGTCTTCCCCAATGTATGTGATGTGTCTTACTTACAGCCGGGGTACAGGGAGCTCTGCTACAGCATTCTCAAACAGGTTTCTGCTTCTGTTAAACAGGATGGACAGGCCTCTTGTTGGGAATATATTTTGGGATACAGTAATACTGCTGCACACATTTTTAATGTTATGTTACATCCAATTCTCTGTAATTAAATCCATCTCAGCTTCCTATTTCTTCATTTGCTTTTTCTTCTGGTTCCTTTTTTTTTTTTTGCACAGCACTTGGGCATTTATTTATTTTTATTTTAAATTCCACTGGGAATAATTGGTACATTCCACTGACAGGTTTTTCAAAATACACTCTTTTTATAAAAGTGAGTTTTAGTGGGCAGCTTAATTTCACCCAGACAGGGTTCGCGGCTAGCAGGGGAGATTTACACCGGAGTTTTATACTACCTGGTTCCCTTCCCTCTCCCCTCGTGGCCGTGTGTGCGGCCGCGTTTATCTGCCGACCCAATCGCTATCTCCTTGCACCCGCTGGTGCGAGGGAGTTCCCGGCCGCGTGTACTTCACGCGCTCCCCGGCCATTGGCGGGGGAGGAGCTTTGAGGCAGCGCAGCGCGCTCTGCTCACGGTGGCCATCTACTGCCTCATCACACAAGTGGCTGGGCGTTTTTTTCGACGGGTCGGCTCCCTATACCTCTCCCTTATTTACTGTGCTCTGTGCAGGTATTTACTTGTGGGTTAATCAACCCCTTACTGTTAGGTTATTTGTGTTTTTCCCTGCTACTGTTCTATTTCAGTATTGCATTGGTTGCTCTGTGCCTAATTGGTATTTAAAGGTGCAGTGCTTACATTTATTTTTCTGCTTAAATTTATTTTTCTGCTCTGCACATTATGCAGGCTAGAGGTGAGGGTTCTGGTAGCCCCAGTTACCCCATTATGGACTCCTCTCAGACCCCTACTACAGGGGACATGGGCCTTACTCCCTCCCAGGAGTTCCAGGCCCTTATTGATTCTACTATGCAGAGGGCTCTGGCTTCGGCCATGGGGACCGTGTCCTCGTCCCTCTCTCACACTATTCAACAGGCATTGACACAGCCCTTGGCCCCTGCCATGTTGCCTGCTCCCATGCCTGCAGTTCAGACTCAGGCGGGTCGCAAGGCTCAGGCAAAGTTTAAACATGTCTCTCCAGATGTGACGCAGGTGTTACCTACCCTGACTGACGTGCCTCTGGCCGTCCAAGATGGCGCGCTTCCGCGCAAAAGAGCCGCTGGCCGGGCAAAATCGGGCAGAAAATGGAAACGGGCGCGTGCCCGTGATGATGGATCGGATACCGATCAGACTGGAGAGTCAGATTCGGATCCCCCTGATTACGCCTCCTATGAGGAAGGGGGCTCCGGCGATGAGGCGGAGTTTGACGCTTCAGTGCTTCCTCCGGGTGAGGGGCAAGACATCTGTGATCCTCAGGGTTACCCCCTGTTCGATCCCGATGACCTTCACCATCCTCGCTCGTCGGAATGGGACCCACTCGCGCACATTGCCAGTTATCTGGCGCTTCGTATGCGTACTCCTCTTTCCAAAGAGGGGCGCAGTAAATTGAGGGCCAAGTGCCCGAGGCCTTCCGTGCCTGATGCGGCGTGCAAAACACCAGAGGTTGACCCTCAGATTTCCCAGTTCCTGGCAAAAACGGGTTGGAAACCCAGGAGGGGGCTGGAATTTTCACTGCATAATTGCCAGGACAAGATCCTGGACACCCTGGGCCCCGCTGCCAAGCTCTATGAGCTTTTGGAAGCAGCTAAGGCTGGAACAAAACCCATCGACTTCGATGAAGCGATTGGGTGGGTCCAGAGATTGATTTGCCTCCTCGGCAATGTGAATACAGCCATGTCGGCTGAACGTCGCAAGGCGATTCTGCTCAAAATTGAGCCAAAGTTAGTGAACCTTGCTAAGGAGCCGGGTGCCTCGGCCAAAGGTATGCTCTTTGGAAAGTGTTTTGTCAAGGATTTGGGCTCCTTTGTACGTACCTTCACCGCTCTCGATAAAGCTCAGTCAAACCTGAAGCGGGTTTTTGGCCCTAAGGTTTTCCATGGGGCCGGGAGGTATAGGAGCCGTCCGCCCGGCCGTGGAGCTCGAGGTCCCTCGCGGACTCACAGAGGTTCCTTTTTCCGCCCCCCGAACCTACCAGGAATATAAACCAGCGCCCTTCTTCCCCTAACGTGGGAGACCGTGGCAAAGTCGAGGAGGTCGTGGACAACCCTCATACAGACGCCCTTACGGTGAGTACCCCAAAACGTATGTTTTGCAGGACAAGTGTGGGGGGCAGATTAGCACTATTTCTAGATATGTGGGGTATGATCACCACAGATGTATGGTTTCTGGATACGGTCAGGGGTTTCCGCCTGGATTTGTTGTCTCCCCCTGTCCAGACTTTTATCCCACAGGAACTGAGACTGCCGGACGAGCAGTCCGAGCTAATTACCGTGGAGATCGCGGAACTGTCTGCCAAACGAGCCATTCAGGAAATCCCCTACGACCACCCGGGATTTCTGAGCAATTTGTTTCTCGTCGCCAAGAAAGGCGGAGGTGTCCGCCCGGTGATAAACCTCAAACACCTAAATTTTTTCCTCCGTTACCATCACTTCAAGATGGAGGGCGCTCACTGTCTCCGAGACCTGCTCCGTCAGGGAGACTGGATGGTCAAATTGGACCTCAAAGATGCCTACTTGACAATACCCATGGCAGAAGAGCACTGGGACTTATTGTACTTTACGTGGCAAGATGGCGGTTTACCTGTCTGCCGTTCGGTCTATCTTCGGCTCCATGGTGTTTCACGAAAGTGATGAAGCCCGTGGTGGCTTTCCTCAGAGCTCGGGGGGTCCGCATGATTATCTACCTGGACGACATACTGATTATGTCTTCGTCCCCCGACCAACTTCTCAGACACCTGGGATGGACGGTGAATCTCCTGGAAGGCCTGGGCTTCCTCGTGAATTGGGAAAAATCCATTGTGGACCCGGTACAGAGGATAGAATTCCTGGGCTTTGAGGTCGATTCGGTCACCCAGTTTCTGTTCCTACCGGAGACCAAACTTCGGTCGATGAAGAAGGAGATACGGCGTGCTCTACGGGCCACCTCTCTCTCTGTCCGGCAACTGGCGAGAGTGATTGGCCTCTTGGCCTCATCGATTCAGGCGATTTTCCCAGGCCCATTACACTGTCGGGCCCTACAACGTTTGAAAGGGTCCCATCTTCGATCCGGGGGCTCGTACGAGAGCGTATTGACCCTGGACGACGACTCCAGAGACGAGCTACGGTGGTGGTTGGACCCCATGGAGGCCTGGAACGGCCGTGCCATCTTCGGCTCCGCGCCGGACATGATTATAGAGTCGGACGCAAGCCTACACGGTTGGGGCGCTCGCTGTGGCAGTGTCTCCACCGGTGGAAGATGGTCCGAGGTCGAGTCGACTTTACACATAAATTGCCTGGAACTTCTGGCAGGTTCGTTCGCCATTCGGAGTCTATCTCTGACTCAGGGGAATTGCTGTGTACTCCTACGCATGGACAATGTGTCCGCGGTCAGGTACATAAACCACCTGGGTGGTACGAAATCGAAGCAGCTGGCGAACCTGGCAAGGGATTTCTGACAGTTTTGCCTCCACAACGCTGTATCAGTTACGGACGAACACATTCCAGGACTGGACAATGAGTGGGCAGATTGGAATTTGCGCTACCTGAAAGATTCAGGAGATTGGCATTTGCTATCCTCGACCTTTCAAAGGATAGATCGGCTATGGGGTCCACTACACCTGGATTTGTTCGCATCCAGACTGAACTCCCAACTGCCCCAGTTCTTCAGTTGGAGGCCGGACCCAGCGGCCACTGCGGTGGACGCGTTCTTACAGACGTGGCCGCAAGGGCGCCACTTTGCGTTCCCACCGTTCAACCTGACATCCCGGACGCTGACGTACTCGGCCAGACAGGATTGCACATTAGTAGTGGTAGTTCCCCTCTGGCAATCTCAACCGTGGTTTCCCCTTCTCCTGGAAATGGCCATAGACTTCCCACGGATGATCGAAATGAGTCCGGATGTGCTTCTGGATCCGGATGGGAACTCGCACGAATTGGTGGATCAGAACTTGCTCCAACTCACGGCTTGGTTGATCTCAGGGGACCCTGGTGTGTCGCGGACGTTTCGCAGGCGACTGCTCGACTCTTGGAGAATGCCTGGGCACCAGGTACCAGAACGGCTTACAAGTCCGCATGGCGCATGTGGTCTAGCTGGTGCTTGGGAAGATTGCTGGATCCACTTTCTGCGCCTCTAACTGCACTGCTCAGTTTCCTGACTGAACGTTTTGATTCTGGTTTGGCCTATCGTACCCTTAATGTTTATAGATCGGCCATTTCGGCCGGACATAGAGGGATAGATGGATCTCCGATTGGACAACATCCTGTTGTGTGCCGACTGTTGAAGGGTATCCGTTTTGCTAGGCCTCCGAGGTCTAGATACTCATCGTTTTGGGATGTTAACGTTGTCCTTGGTTTCTTGGACTCCTGGCCCTGTAATGAGGACCTGACTCTCAAACAGTTATCATGGAAACTGGTCATGCTTCTGTGTCTACTTTCGTGCAAGAGAGTATCGGATGTCAGGGCTCTGGATTGGAACGCTGTCTCGTTCACCCCCAAAGGTGTGTCGTTTAATATCTCAAGGAGGACTAAGTCGGCTTCCAAGTCGGTGGACTACCCTAGATGCTCCGTCAGACCTGCTTTGTGTCCTGTGGCTTGTCTCCAGGTTTATTTGGATCGTACTCGGCTGTTGAGGTCAACTGAGTTGCCTCCACTCTTTATTTCTTTGAGAGCGCCGTTTCTACCGGTCTCGTCGCCTACGTTAGCCCGCTGGGTTAAGGATCTCCTTTCCGCTGCAGGAATCGATACTTCGATTTTTTCGGCTCACTCGGTTAGGGGTGCCATGGCATCGAAGGCTTCTACGATAGGATGCTGCCTGAACGATATCTTGAAAGCGGCGGACTGGTCTAAGGAGATTTACGTTCCGTGATTTCTATTTCCGCCCGATTGAACATGTTTCTTCGTTGGTTGTGGCTCAGCTTTAAACTAGCATAATAGGAGCCTCCGTGTCATTAATAAAATTCCCAGATTTTACTATTAACATGACGTAAAGTCATGATTTTATTAATGACACGGAGGCGAGTATTATTCCCACCCACCCGCCCGTGGCTCTGGGGCAAGTTTACAATTATGGTTCAATCGGGGGGATCTTCTCCTCTCACGGTAAGTACACTTGGTTTACTTGGATTGAGTGCATGATTATTGTAGGGTGTGACATATGTTCAGAATATTCTAACTATGATGCTCTTTATGTACAGGTCATGTGTATACGATATGTTACACTCAGATCCTAAGTTTGGAGTTTACCACCTATTTCTTTGTTTTACAGCTTGATTTCGTTCTGTGGAAGTTACCAGTTTGTCGGTTAATAGTTACTGAAGTGGATGTTTCGGTTTGGGTCTTCGGCTCAGAAGGCAAAGAAGAGGAAGTGGAAGTACAAGGATAGAGACTTATGGACTGTTCCTAGAGACTGATTGGCTGCCCTGTTACTAGGCAGATATGGTTGTATCTGTTATATATTGTTCATATTCTACATATTTTTCTCTTTCAGTTATATTTCTCTTTGCTGCTGAGGAATAAAGTAAGAAAGAGATAGTTACCAGTTTGTCGGTTAATAGTTACTGAAGTGGATGTTTCGGTTTGGGTCTTCGGCTCAGAAGGCAAAGAAGAGGAAGTGGAAGTACAAGGATAGAGACTTATGGACTGTTCCTAGAGACTGATTGGCTGCCCTGTTACTAGGCAGATATGGTTGTATCTGTTATATATTGTTCATATTCTACATATTTTTCTCTTTCAGTTATATTTCTCTTTGCTGCTGAGGAATAAAGTAAGAAAGAGATAGCATAATAGGAGCCTCCGTGTCATTAATAAAATCCGAGCATATGTGCTGTGTGGAGCTGCTATGACAACCCACAGCAATACACAGACAACTGGAGCTTGTGAGACGACGCTGTCAGAGGGACAACTAGGAGCCTTCTTTACTATGGAAGCCAACACGGGCCCACAACTCGATATCAAGCGATAATCACTAAATATATACTATATAATTACGATATATATATATATATATATATATATATATATATATATATATATATATATATATATACAGGGAGTGCAGAATTATTAGGCAAGTTGTATTTTTGAGGATTCATTTTATTATTGAACAACAACCATGTTCTCAATGAACCCAAAAAACTCATTAATATCAAAGCTGAATATTTTTGGAAGTAGTTTTTAGTTTGTTTTTAGTTTTAGCTATTTTAGGGGGATATCTGTGTGTGCAGGTGACTATTACTGTGCATAATTATTAGGCAACTTAACAAAAAACAAATATACTCGCCTCCGTGTCATTAATAAAATCATGACTTTACGTCATGTTAATAGTAAAATCTGGGAATTATAAGAGGGAAGCTACTGCCTTGCTGCCGGAGGTGAAAAATGGAGTCCTTCATTAGTATAAAAGCATGCAGGATCCCCCCTCCCTGGCAACGGGTAAAAAGTAGGGAGGGAAGAATAAAAAAAAAAATTATATATATATATATTTTTTTTTTTTTTTTCTTTAAAAAGTAAATGCTTACTGCCCAGAAAAGTCCCTAATCCGACCCCTGGAATTTATAAACACACTGCATGCACTATGCACACAATTCTCTCTCTCTCTCTCTCTCTCTCTCTTTCTGTTGTATTGCCACTAGTGCTGTTTTTTATTTATTTTTTATTTTGTCATAGTAGAAAAACAAGTTGGGGTGTGTGGAACATGGATTGTTGTTATTTAATGTCTATGCATACATGTATATATTACACTCATTACATTTTTAAAGGTTAACTCAGCAATGTAATAGTTAAGTTTTAAGTTAGGACAAATAAAATATGTTGCCTGCCAATGAAAGGGTAAACAACACATTTATCCTCCTCCTTTAAACTTTCTTTTAGAGATAATGAGTAAAGTCATATACACACGCACAGCACAGCAATTTTTTTTTTTTAACAATTACACATATTTAGAGTTATAACAGGCTTGACTAAACAGTGAAATCGTTAGGATAATAAAGTAAGGTGGTCAACGCTTAACGGTGCTAGGATAGCTTTGCTAGTGCAGTTGTAGCGTGGCCCTATGGTTTGCAATGTAACAGTAGCTGGGTCTTGTGTGACGTGTCTACAGGTTGTGCTATTCTCGTGTAGGCTATGATGCAAAAAAAACAAAAAACAAGTAACTATGCTATGTCTTGCCTACAGTGTAGTGTAACATTACTACGTTGTGTAAACATAATTGCATGCTGTTTTTATTGATGAGTAACTAGACATCAAGTCTGCGATGGCATGGGGGTATAGTCCGCCTTTGGCCCTATGTACACGTCTGAGTCCGGGTATTCCGCTGTTGCAAGATTTTGGAACAGTTCAGGCCAGAAATACCTGTGAGGCAACGTGGTAGGCGCTTCAGTCTATACCCCGCGTTGATAAGTCCCATGTGCTGTACTTTTTAGTCCCTTCAACTGTTCCCTCCGTGTTGTGCAGCCGTGTGGCCGCTTACGATGTCGCTTCAACTGGGGTTATGCGCTTCCTCTGCTTGTCGCGTCCCCCGGGATCTAGCCTCTTTGCGCCTCGATCAGTGTTGCGGCGGGCTTTGTGGGTGGCAGTGTGCAGGTTGGTGCGTTGCTTATAATTTTTTGCTGGGACCGCTGAGTGAGGGGTAGGTCGGGTCTTCTTCTGTGATGCGGAATCGGTGGTTTAAGCGTTCAAGGGGTCTGGCGCCATTTCCCGCCTTTTTGAGCTTCGGCTTCGATTCAGTTTGGAGGCCGCCCTGGAGTTGTGAGGGGGAGTCCATTGCAGGGTGCGCCGGGTGGTCGGGCGGATCCATGCCGCCAACTCTCTCATCGCCAGCCGGTAGGATTTTCTCAGAGCTTTAAGCTTTGCCCAGAGATGAGAGCATAGCAGGTCTATGAAGTCCCTTGTGTGCTTGGGTGGTGCGATGCGTGGGTGCTTGGTCTTAGGCCTCGCCGCCATCTTGGCCGGGCCTTGTGAGTTTCGCTTGGTGGGCGATTTTGTTGCTTGTTCAGGTGTGAGTATGGGGGTAATCGTCCCCAGCAAGGACCGGGATGTCCCCCACCGGTCCATAGGGGGGGCAGCAGTGCTGCGATGGTCTGTTGCGTAGGAGCGCATCCCGTGCCGGAAAGTCGGCCGTCTCCCCCGGGCCTCTGGCTCTGCACTAGTTTAGGCCGCATGGTCGGTTGAAGGTTTTCCTCGGTGCATCCGTGCCGGGTGTGTATCATTGTATGCAGGATGCTTTTCTGCGTCTGCTCCCGGTCACCGTTTGCCGCTTGTGCCATTATGACAGTCGGTAGCATCGCTTTTTGGCCCGGTGTTGCAGGAGCTCTTAAAATGTGCGACTGGCCATCTTAACTGTCAGGCCCCGCCCCCTCTTTTAGAGATAATAATAGACAATGCTAACTAAAGTATCTGCTGACTACAGCTATACAGTACATCATATAGCAGGGAACAAGTCAATAGCCACTGTAACCTTTTTGAGAGAAAATAAATTGTATATAATAAGTATTGAGATAGTTGGAAATCGTCATTCATCCATACACCTATTCATTCCACCATGCACACATTTTGCTGCCATTTGTCACACAATTTCTTTTGGTAAGATTGCTGCTTGTTATTTTTTTTATCTGTAATATTCACTCAAACATATTTTATTTTTATTGTGTCATTGTCTAATTTATCCTTCAATAGTTATGAAGTGCCCTTTGGGTTTGGACACTGAATTATTTTCAAAGATAATTAAAGGTTATTTGAGTGAATCGTTAACTAAAACAGTTTATAAAATAAACTAGCAATGGGATATATGTCCTCAAAACCCTATATACTACTAATGACCAGTGTTAGACGTCTGTCGGTAATAGATATCATACCTGAAGGGAGCCATAGTGGCCTATATTGAAGGACCCAAAAACCGACAAAGGTGAATAAAATCACCTTTTCAGTGAGATTAGAGTGGGGACGTTCACCTAAACAGTCACTACAGCACTAAAGTGTTCGGCATAAATGTTTGTATTCCTGACACTATAGTGTTCCTTTAACGAGTTGTAGTTTTGCAATTTTGATTTTAAAAATCATTTATAAAAGATTTTTAAAATGGCTGCCAAAGTACATGACATATTGATTTATTCTTAACAAATCTTAGTATAGCCCATAGCATAGCTCCAGAAATTAATTTTCACATCAGGCGCATAATCGGTTATTATAATTTTTTAAAAACAAGCTCAAAAAGAAAAATGGCAGGCACACCACATCACTTCTGAACGCTATATTGCATGTACAGCAGGTCACCAGAAATGTGAAAATGTACAATTCAGACAGTGAGGTTTAATGTGTTGGGGAGACGATTTTTTTTTCACACCATTGAATTAAATTGTCAACATTTTAACAAAAATGGTGAAGGGGTGGTTATAACCACTTTATTCAGCTGAGTGAATATAGTGCTTACAGTGCCCTTTAATTTTTTTATTTTTTTTTAATGTTACTGTTTGAATTTATTTATTGAGCTTCATTAACCCCTTAACGACCGAGGACGGTTCAGGACCGTCATCGGCATTTTTGCGTTGCCGACCGATGACGGTCCTGAACCGTCCTAACGGTCAGATGTACTTACCTGATCGCCGTCGTTCCCCCGGCGGCGATCGGCGTTGGTCCCGTTGTGGGGAGACTGCCTGCAGCCCAGACAGTCTCCCCGTGGCGGATTAGGACCCCTGTGGCCATGTGATCGCTCAACATGGCGACCACATGGTCACAATAGGTGTCCATGTGTCTGCCTGCAGGGGGACTGTCTGTGCTGACAGGCAGTCTCACTGCTAGTGTAAAATCCAAAAAAAATAAAGTTAAAGTTAATTAAAAAAAATAATAATTATATATGTGTATATATATATGATATATAGACATATATTATACCTATATAATATACGTCTATATATCATATATATAATGTCATGCTAAGTGTATTTTTATATTAATATGTACATATATTAATATAAAAATACACTTATAATTAAATTACACACGTATATATATAATATATATAATTATATATATATTGTATATATCTATTATTATAAAATACAAATAATAAGTAAATTAAATTAAATTAAAAAAAATTAAAATAATAATAAAAATTAAAAAAAAAATTACATATCTATATTAAATTTTATTCTAACTGTATTTTGATATTAAAATATATATATTTATATCAAAATACACTTAGAATGAAATTGTATATATATCTATGTATATATAAATAAATAAATATAATACGAAATATACATATGTCCATATACAAAATTACATAAATAATTCTATAAATATACACGTAGACTTCAAATATATAAATATGCATATATATTTAAATTCTATGTGCATATTTATGTAATATTTTTACATAATTAAGTAATTTTATTAATTGCAATTTGAGGGACCTGCCTGCCAACCCAGGCCGAAATTCCAGAGAATTTAATTTGCTAGCACTGTATTTTACCCTGTAACTTTCTATGACACCCTAAAACCTGTACATGGGGGGTACCGTTTTACTCGGGAGACTTCACTGAACACAAATATTAGTGATTCAAAACAGCAAAACCTATCACAGCGATGATATTGTCAGTGAAAGTGACTTTGTTTCGCATTTTTCACACACAAACAGTACTTTTACTGATGATATAATTGTTGTGATATGTTTTCCTGTTTTGAAACACTAATATTTGTGTTCAAGAAAGTCTCCCGAGTATAACAGTACCGCCCATGTACAGATTTTATAGTGTTTTTGAAAGTTACAGGGTCAAATATTTTTACATTGAAAATGGCCAGGTTGGTTATGTTGCCTTTGAGAGCGTATGGTAGCCCAGGAATGAGAATTACCCCCATGATGGCATACCATTTGCAAAAGAAGACAACAAAAGGTATTGCAAATGGGGTATGTCCAGTCTTTTTTAGTAGCCACTTAGTCACAAACACTGGCCAAAATTAGCGTTCAATTTAGTTTTTTTGTTTTTTCACACAGAAAACAAATAAGAACGCTAACTTTGGCCAGTGTTTGCGACTAGGTGGCTACTAAAAAAGACTGGACATTCCCTGGTTTGTCTACTTTAAAAAAAATATGTACATGTGGGGTGTTATTCAGAGACTTTTGGCAGATAATAGTGTTACAATGTCACTATTGATAAATTTGAAAGAATATATGTTTTGAAATCGCAATATCCTACTTGTACCTATAACCCTATAACTTGCAAAAAAAAAGCAAAAAAGCATGTAAACACTGGGTATTTTAAAACTCAGGACAATATTTTTAATCTATTTAGCAGTTTTTTTATTCGCTTTTGTAGATGAGTAAAAGATTTTTCAAGTAAAAGTAAAAAAAAATGTATTTTTTTACATTTTTCATCATATTTGTTTGTTTTTTTTAAATTAAATTACATGAGATTATATAAATAATGGTATGTAAAGAAAGCATTTTTTGTCCTGAAAAAAACAATATATAATTTGTATAGGAACAGTAAATGAGAGAGCGGAAAATTACAGCTAAACACAAACACCACAAAAGTGTAAAAAGAGGCCTGGCTGCAAATGTACAACAAAAACAGTCCAGTCCTTAAGGGGTTAAGGCATACTTTTTACTTGTCCCTTCTGGATGATAAATTCCAGTAATTATTAGTATATATTAGCTATTATTATGTTATGTTTAATCACTGTTCTTCATGCACAGTATTGCTGTGCACACATGCTGAATACCAGGTAAAATGGGTGAAATAATTATAAATAGACAACAATGTTTAAATCTTGATTTTTCTTAACCAGTGTGTTTTTTTTTCTAACATTAATCACCTATTGACTTATTGCCATCTTCACCTATTGTCATGTTTACTTTTTGAAATCGTTTGGAAGAATGACACATAAAATTAACACAATAAGTATGACTATTATTATTTTTACAAATTCTGGCTCTTCCTGATTTGTTTGACTTTCATCAAGAAATGAAGAACCATACGTGGCCCTGGGGATATTTGTTTGTCTGTGAAGATAAACTGGTAATCTTGGAACACGTGGCACCTCACAGTTAACCGGTTTCTGTGGCTTCTTTTCATTTGTTTGCCACGGACATACTTGCAGCTTGCAAGCTTCACAGTGGGCTTGTTCATGTGGACCCTCAAAGTAATCACTGTAGACAATAGGCTGCAAGTCTGGATTTCCACTGTTCTTCAAATAGAATGTGCGCTGGATCTTGTTTACCAGATTATGGATTACTCTTTGAATATTTTCATGGCTTATCTCAGGATTTTCTAGGATCGCCAAGCTACACCTTTTGCACTTCTGCCTGAAGATTTTTATCTTCACTTTGCCATGTCTCAAGGTTCTGTCCGATGTTATCATAAATGCAATATGCACTTGTGCCGAGTTCCACCAACGAGAACAACATGAGCAGCAGAATCTGAATAACAGAAGAAGAAACAGGAATTATGTCTGACTTTAACTAAATCATATTTCATGTGAGATAACAGCACTTCCCATCATCGATGGTATAGTCTGAGAGGGCAGGAAGTAAAATTACCAAAGCACAATTTTCTGCTCAAATACACAGAACACTCCAATAACCTACAAATATATTCACAAATCCTTCTATTATTCATATTATTATTAATATTTTGGTTGTTCAAGGGTAGGAGCGATGACATAGGTGCATGTAGCAGGTGTCCTCGTGGTGTGTGGCTGGGAAACGCTAGAGTTGAGGAGAAGGGGTAGCTCATGCTGGCAGCTTGCCCAGGGCTCGAGGAGGGGAAAGGTCAGCATGTATTTCGAGTGAGAGGTCCTGTCTGAATGCAGCCATGCCCCTAGGGAGCAAAACGATGGGCAGCCCAGGAAAACAAAAAACGCTGAGCACTTCATGATGCATGGACAAGATACATTGGAGAAATACTGAAGCTAAAGCTAAGTGTATAGTTGATGTAACGGAAATAATAGCAAATTAACACTTAAGGTAAAAGGGACAGGGGTAAATCTACTAAACAATAGTCTCTGTACTTCCCTGTTTGTTGAAGCTTTGGTTGTTTTTTTGTTGTTGTTTTTTTTGCTTTATGCCTTTCCCTCCTCATGTATGATGTAATATGAGGTTTTAGCTGGTTAATAACGGTTGGGGAGAGGGGGCAAATTTACTAAATAGAGATATTCTCTGTGTTTTTTTCCTGTTGGGTATTACTTAGTCTTTTTTTATTTATTTTTTTCTCTATGGTTACCTCCTGTAATGCTACTCCTCCAACAACTGTTAATACTGGTAAGATACAGGAAAGGGACTCAGACCTTAAAGAGATTTGAGGCAGTGAAGTTGGGGATAGTGAAA
This sequence comes from Pelobates fuscus, assembly GCF_036172605.1. Classification (NCBI taxonomy): domain Eukaryota; kingdom Metazoa; phylum Chordata; class Amphibia; order Anura; family Pelobatidae; genus Pelobates; species Pelobates fuscus. The sequence goes on from NC_086318.1 coordinate 148,800,892, forward strand.
AAAGAGAAGCAGAAAAGAAAAGAAAGGAGGAAAACAGGAAAGGAAAGAGTGTATGAACCTCTGACCACAGTGGGAGAGAAGGGGAAAAAAGGAAAGGAAAAAAGAGAAGAGACTGTGTTAAGAGTACCCAAAAGTATTATAAGAAACCCCAGAAAAATAAAAGGAAAAGGAAAAAAAAAAAGGAAGTAAAAGGGGGAAAGAGGGGAGAAGGAAGGGGGAGAAAAGGAGAAGAAAACATGGTCACCAAAAAGACACAAAATGGCAAACACCTGAAGAAAAAAAAATGGAAGGTCAGCTAGAAAAACATTTGTCTTTCTTCTCACCCCAACCACCTAGGAATAAATCAGATTTAGATGTGTCACACCAGATAACTAATCCGATAGAAGGAGAAATGAGCAGTACACAAACGGAGGCATATGATAACTCAAGACAGGAAGAAAACCTATATGAACGATTACTCAGGTCATCTAGACACACAATTTGTGAAAATTAAGGTGGAAATGCAAGCAAATACACAGGACATCAAGAGAGACATTTCCTTATTAACCCCAAAGATCCAAAGTATTGAAGAAAAACTGGAGATGGTCGAACATGTGAGAAATTCCCACCAGGAAGAACAAGTCATTCTGGAAAGAAAAATAGCGGATCTGGAAAATAAAATTATAGATCTCGAGGACAGATCAAGGAGGAACAACCTAAGAATTAGAGGTTTGTAAGAACAAATAAACAAAACAGAATTGGAAACATATATAGAAGAATTTTTAAAAAATATGAAAATGAAATGGGATATCAAAAGCCCTTTGATGGAACAGTGTTATTGAGAGCCGCGGTCAGATCGGTCAGAGCGGGTTACCGTGGCAACGCTCCGCGCGGCCACGAGACTTACAGTGTGAGCTGACAGGAGAGCTGACCGGACCGGCAGGGAGGAGAAGGGAGCTGACAGGAGCTGCTGTGAAGGTAAGTTACAGCTCTCTGCCAGCCCCTTCCTACACAGCCCATCCACTGGACCACCAGGGAATGAGAGCCCCCCTCCCTGGCCAGCTAACAAGCAAGGAGGGGGGACGAAAAAAATATATAAAAATAATAATAAAATAAAATATGAATAATATTTTTTTTAAATAATAAAATAAAAAAAAATAATATAACAAAAAAAATATTAAAATGATAATAAATAAAAAAAAATTATTAAAAAGTCCCACCCCCCCACCAAGGCTCTGCATCACATACACAAACATACTCTGCATCATACACACACTCTGCATCATACACACACACTGCACTCGTACACACACTGCATTCAAACGCACACACTGCATTCATACACACACACTGCACTCATACACACACACTGCATTCATTATATACACACACACACTGCATTCATTATATACACACACTGTAAATAAATATTCAATTAATATAATTTTTTGGGGATATAATTTTATTTAGAAATTTACCAGTAGCTGCTGCATTTCCCACCCTAGTCTTATACTCAAGTCAATAAGTTTTTTCCCATTTTTTGGGGGTAAAATTAGGGGTCTCGACTTATATTCAGGTCAACTTATATTCGAGTGTATACGGTAAGTTATATAGAATTGTTTAGTTACTAGGTGAAAATTAGATAAAGTGCACAAGATGAAAAGGGAATAAATAGGAGGAAAAAATAGTATAGGGGGTCAATTAGACCTCTACACGATTACAAATTGGCTGGGAAGAAAAGCACATAAACACTTCACATTTAAATGATGTTCAGAACACTATAATGTAATGTCCTATGGGTTCTTTGGCAGAGTGACGGGGATGCAATGCTATTCCTTTCTTTTATATTTTCACCTTCCCTAATGGGGATACCCATTCGATGCTTAGTTATTGACTCGGCCGTTTCTAACCCAGCGCGCTTACCCACAGGATATGTGAGTTCATTATCTGAGCAATGGGGGATATTGCTCGAGATACAGTATGGCAGTGAGTGTTTGCCATACACAAGCTGTGTCTTAGGCTGATTCCTTTATTAGGATCAGCCTGTCTATGTGTGTAATTTTAAAACTTTTTTTTACATATCCTATGTTATGATAGCCCTAATGTACAAATTGGAGAAAGAGAGCCCTTTGAGCTGGCAGAAATTGTTAAATTAAGCTAGCATCATTAAACGCCCGTGGGATTAACTCACCATTTAAAAGATCCCTAATTCTGGATTTCATGAAGAAAAAACAAATACAAGTTTGTGTATTACAAGAAACACATTGGATAAACACGACCAAAATTAATATAAGATCTATTAATTATCCGCGGCTCTGGAAGAAAAAAAAAAGGGGGCTTTATGTTTTCTAAAAATATATCCATAAACATTAAATACCAAGATCTTGAGAAAGAAGAAAGATATATTATCCTGGTGTGCAAAATAAATAATAATTTTTTTACATTAGCGAATATATATGCACCTAATAAGTCTACTATAAAATTTATAAGAAAAAAAGATTATGAAGAAAATTGATAAAATCAAACAGGGGGTGCTATTAATTATGGGTGATTTAAACTGTGTAATAGACCTTTTTAAAGAAAGATCAATAAAGGAACGTCATATAGATTACAAAATTTCAAAGATCATTATAATCTTAGGGATATTTGGAGAATGTTTCATCCATTGGAGTTGGACTTCACATGTTATTCAAAAACATTCAATTCCAACTCCAGAATCGATCTTATTCTGGGAGATGTGGCCATGCTATACCTTGTTAAAAAGATCGTAATACAGGAAATAACATGGTCAGACCATAACCCAACCAAAACCCAACTGGATTACAAAGACGCTTTTGACAAGTTTCATAAAGATTGGCGATTGAACGATAATATTATTTAAAAACTATAATACTGAACAGATAAAAAAAATAACTGAACTATTTTACTTGGAAAACAAAAATAATGGGACATCAGATATTGTACAAAAGCGCAATTAGAGGCCACCTGATTGGGATGGCAGCCCGAATGAAAAAGAAAGAAGGTCCCCCACTTTCAGCGTTATACATAGCGCTACATGAATATAAGAAACATAATAAAATAACATCTTCTACAGAAATAGCAAAGAAAATATCAGAAATAGAACAGAACATAAATTTGCAATTATTCAATAAAATAGCACCTAATGGGGAAGAAGGCTAAGAACCCTTACAGGAGAAGGCTCCCACAACATCGCCTACCTCCTGCAGCTATGGCCTAGGCCCAAAAAGGGGCCACATCCAGATCACCACTACTGCTCATTAGAGGAAGAACTCCTCAACACGCCAGATGATATACCTTGAACAGAGGGTCTAATTGCACCTCAACAGTGGGAAGACCTGCCAGCCCCAGCTACTAAGGGGGACATCAAGGCTCTGATGAACAATGCTGACCTCGACATCATTAGAGAGGACATCACTATGGTGATGGCCTGAGTACAGGCCAACAAAGACAACATTTCCTCCATAGCCCAGAAGCAGACAAGCACCAACGAGCTGATACACAAACTACAGGCATCTCACAGAGCCATGCAGGTCAGAATTGTCACCCTGCATGAAGCATGGAGACGCAACAACCTCAAAATTAGGTGTATTGCCGAATCCATTAATGACAATGAACTGTCTAATTTTCTTAGACGCTTAATGGCTACTCTTCTACACCAGCACTCCGCAAAAGGCATTCAAGTTGACGGGTGCTTCAGGCTCGCCATATCAAACAAGGCACTGGCTGATGTCCTCCGAGATGTCCTGGTAATCTTCCAAATACTTTGGGATAAGCTAGCTCTGCAGGATGCAGTAAAAACCAGAACATCACTTCAATTTGAGGAGATGCAACTCCAGTTCCTGCAAGATTTATGCCAATTCACCTTGGAATGGAGAAGGTCCTTCCAACCAGTTACGAAGACCCTATGTTCAGGAAACATCACCTACAAATAGGGCCCCTCTCGAGCCCTGACAGTTACTAGGAATGGCCGCATTCACCTACTCTCCAACATGGAAGACTCTGCAGCGTTTCTCAAGGGACTGGGCCTTACCTCACCTTCTGACAGCATTCACCGAGACAAGGAAAGTAGAAGCGTGTTAGTGCATAAGTCCAGGGCAACGTAAAGGGTTTATGAGACCTAGTTGGGATTTTTTCTGCAGCCTAACAGTTGTAATGCTAGAACCATAATGTTATGTCAATATTTTTAGTCAACAGTGAGGAAACAGAGAAGAAATCTGGACAACAGCTGTCCTATAGGTGTGTAGAGCCCTATAGGTGTGTAAGTGGTGGCAATCCTGGCACCGGGAGCCCTACAGATGTGTAAGTGGTTGTGGTGGCAGTCCTGGCAATAGGAGGCGGAAGCCCTATACATGTACAAGTGGTTGTGGTGGCAATCCTGGCACTGGGAGCCCTACAGATGTGTAAGTGGTTGTGGTGGCAGTCCTGGCAATAGGAGGCGGAAGCCCTATACATGTACAAGTGGTTGTGGTGGCAATCCTGGCACTGGGAGTACTACAGATGTGTAAGTTGTTGTCGTGGCAGTCCGGGCACTGGGAGACGGGGGCCCTATAGATGTGTAAGTGGTTGTGGTGGCAGTCCGGGCACTGGGAGCCACAGTCTGGGCACTGGGAGCCCTATAGATGTGTAAGTGGTTGTGGTGGCAATCCTGGCACTGGGAGCCCTACAGATGTGTAAGTGGTTTTGGTGGCAGTCCAGGCACTGGGAGGCAGGAGCCCTATAGATGTTGATGTGGTGGCAGTCCAGCTTGGGGAGGCCTAGAGATGTGTAAGTGGTTGTGGTGGCAGTCCGGGCACTGGGAGCCCTATAGATGTGTAAGTTGTTGTGTTGGCAGTCCGGGCACTGGGAGATCTATAGATGTGTAATTGGTTGTGGTTCTGGCACTGGGAGCACCCTGCCCATTACTCTAATATATTATATATAATATAATGTATAACTAATTATATTAAATATATTGATTTTCTCACCCCTCCTGGGTGGTATGTTTTTATTTCCTTATTCTATGGTCCTATACCAGAGGCCTGAAAGTCTGAGGGTTCTGCGCAGTATCTTAGCTGTCTTAGAACTGCACTCTTTTGGACAGCGATATCAGATGTCCCACCTGGAATCTGTTGAAGCCACTTCCACCACTTTCCAAATCACAGCCGCGAGTGATCGTATCACAACTGGGACTACTACTACCTTCACTTTCCACATACGTTCTAGCTCCTCTTTAAGTCCTTGGTATTTGTCTATCTTCTTATGTTCCTGATGTTATAGTCGCTAGGTATTGAAACACACACACATATATACACATATATATATATATATATATATATATATATATATATATATATATATACACATATTTGTGTTAAGGGCTCATGATAGTACAGAAGATACAAACACTGATAGGTGTGGGATGGTATTAAAAAGAGCAAGTCGGTTGTGGTGTGCCGGAACCGACGATGAGGTAGGCCTGTAAATAAAGAGGGCAAAAGTAGAAAATCAAATTTATTACGAAACGAGCAATATACATACTTTAACCAGACATATCTTGAAAGGCATTTCTAACTTCTTGTACTGGGTTAGGTATGTATCTAGCGTATGCCGAAGACTTCCAGCGCCCTAGTGACTTGATAACATGTACTGGAATGTTTGCACTGGACGCTGTAGTGGCTGCTCCTATGCGGAAGGAGTGGCCTGAATAGCTAGTTGCTTTTAGGCCTAGTTGTGTAAGTAATGACCTGACGTGGGTCATGAAGGTGGTGGTAGTGAGTACCGAACCTTGTAGACAGAAAAGTGGTTGAGATGGTGATGTTTGTAAAACCTGGGTATATGTGTCCAGTAATGTGACGGGGCACCACTCGTTGTGGGTAGGATAGTATCTAACCTCTACCGGAGGTGCGTGTTGATTGGTTTTGGAGTGATGCAGAGCCAAGATATAGTAATCCATGTGTTTTGTTAAGTGTGAGTGAAGCAGAATGTGAGTGGACTGGGTTGTGTTGATGGCGGTAAATTCTCTTGGTCTTAAAAACCCATAAAAAGCCACATAGATGGCGGTTTTAATAACAAGGTTTGTGTTGTTGGCAAAGGGTTTTAAATCTAGTAGTTTGGATAGATCTTTGAAAATATTGACGTCTATGGGTAGCCTTTGCGCAGTACGTGGGGGTTCGGATCTCTGAATACCCCTAAGGATATTTTTGATCTGGTAGGAGGACATGAAACTTGTGTTGTTTGGTTGTAATGTTAGCATATGATGTTGTATGCCTGTTAGATATAGCTTGATTGTGTTGTATGATAACTTGAGTTTGAGGTGGCAAAAGGAAGCAAAACCCAACAAGGATGTCATAATGAAAGGTTGTGTGATATTGTGTGATGACAGAAATCTTTTGAATAGAAGGAAAGCCCTGTCATAGGTCTTCCGGGTATTGGAGGATAGCGCTAATTGTGACAATGTCCTGCTATGTTGCATTATAGCATCTAGTCCATTACTAGCTGGTGGAAAGGTGGAGTGGTCGTGGCTGTGCGTGCAGCTGACGGAAGTATTTGTCGAAAAGCCTGTAAATTGAAACGAGACAAATGGTCAGCCGCCGTGTTGCATACACCTGGGACATGCACACAAAACAAGAAGAAATTGTGACACGCAGCCAGCCAGGTGAGTTTCCTCAAGAACCTCATAATGGTCAGTGATTTGGATCGACCTTTGTTTATGATGTGGCATGTTGCTTGGTTGTCTGAGTAGCAATGTACTGACGAACCTGCCCATAGATGCCCCCATGTCACGGCAGCTGCCACAATGGGATATATCTCAAATAGAGCTGAGGTAGTTGAAAAACTCTCCAGGTCCTGAACCTCTGGAGGCCAACTACCCCAAAGCCATTCATTCCCATAAATTGCTGCAAAACCTGTGGTAGACGCCGCGTCTGACCAGATGGTAGGTGAGGAGTCAGACAATTTAGGGAGGAACATGCTTTTCCCATTCCAGGTGGTTAAAAAGTTTCTCCACATAAGTAGGTCTGCCATGGCCTGGGTATCCAGGGGTAACCTGTGTGCATCATTGCTAAACAGTGGGAACATGTGTAGGAGCCGTGAGATGAAAGCCCGGCCTTGAGGTATAATGCGCATGGCAAAATTCAGTGACCCAAGTAGAGATTGCAATTCTTTGCGGTTGCAAGTACCGAGGTGTAAGTAAAGGTTGATGTTGGTAAGAATGTTCTCTATCTTGGTGCGTGGCAGGCTGGCTTGCATGTTGGCTGAGTCTAGTATGATTCCTAGGAAAGTGATGACTGTATCTGGTCCTTCGGTTTTGGTGGGGGAAACTGGGACGCCCACCTGTTTAAAAAGACTGATGGTTTCTATGAGGCTTCTGGGTGGGGAAATATTCTCTTCGATCAGTAAGAAATCATCCAGGTAGTGTATAACTGTAGGGCATCTGGCTACATTTAACAATAACCAGCATAGTGTTTCGGCGAATCCGTCGAAAATGGCCGGACTACTTTTTTAACCAAACGTTAAGCATGAGAAAAAGTAGTAGTTCCCGGCCCACTTAATGCCATGCAGGTGCCATAGTGTAGGGTGGATAGGCAATAATTTGAAAGCATTTGTTATGTCAGTCTTGCTGAGCCATGCTCCGACCCCTGCCTGCATGATAGCCGTAATGGCGTGATCTATGGTGGAGTATTGAAGAGAAAATTCTTCAGAGGGGATAAGGGAGTTCAGACTAGGTGTGGCTGAGGTGTGAGGTGCAGACAGATCGATGATAAGTCTTTGTTTGTGGGAAGATTTCCCCGTGACAATACCAATGGGATTTGTCCTCCATGTGGTAAAAGGAGGGGACTGAAAGGGTCCTAATAAGAAGCCCTCTGCCACTTCTTTGGCTATAAGTGTGCTGACCGCTGTAGGGTTTTGTTGTGCAGATTGCAAATTAGGGCATTCAAGGATTCCTGTAGGCATGTGTATTAGACCAGTATGGAATCCTTGTGATAGACCAGTGATGATAAAGTCTACCAAATGTCTAGATGGATGTTGTGACAGTAATGCCGTGAGTACAGAAATATTTATATCCGTTAAGTATTGCTTAGGGTACATTTTATTCGGACACATAGTTTTCGCATGTGCCCTAAAACATGTTGAACATATATGCAATAACCTACATCCACTGTAATTACATGCACCGACATTGAAATTATTACATATTTGTGATTTCACCAAAAACTTGATAGGACGACCCAGTTTATCTTTGGCGTTTTCTCTGCTGAACCAGCGGAACCAGTGCCCTGTGAGGTAGTCGGTTCGTTTGCAGTGGTTGGACAAAAATTGGCAGTATGGGCCATGGAGGAGCAGTATGCACAGGCCGGTGTTCTCAGACCTGCAAAGTGTCTGCAGAAAATGACCGTATCAATCTTGCTCCAGTTGGACCTTGTCCCGTACTGTGAGAAGGCGCCAGACACTTTGGAAGAAAAGGATCTATGGTAGTCATAGAAAGCTGACCCACCATATTTGTTGCCCAGGTCCACCAACCTGTGCATATATAAGTCAAACTCCTCACGTCTGTGGGGATATACCGTACAAATCACATCACAATAAATGCCAAAAGCTAAAACAAATTCTGGAATAGTAAGCTTTCTATTTAATCGTGCATCCCTAGATTTTACCACCACAGAAATATCGTCATAAGCGTATGTCTTATGTTCCACTATATCCTGGGAGGCAATTAGTAGTGAGGCCAGATTGACATCTTTACCTTCCAGGATATCTTTTTTTGAGGTGTTTGGGTATCATGTGGGCAGGGTGAACCTCTTGGTCATCCGAGGTGATGGCTGGAGAGACTGATTGCAACTCCACCACTGCTGTGAGGATTGCCGTGGCCGTTCCAGCCATGGTGAGGGCTGTAGTGACCGATTCAAGTGTCTCCAGCCTAGAATTGACCTTGCTCATGGACGCCATGAGGGATGTGAGCATGCCATGTATGTCTCCTGGGTTAGACTGGCTAGATCCCTCCCCGGCGTCCCTGTTATCGGTTGAGGTGTGCAGTAACTTGTAAAGTTCTGCTTTCCTTGCTGTTGCCGGAAAAGGGATTTGACTGGCTAGATCCCTCCCCGGCGTCCCTGTTATCGGTTGAGGTGTGCAGTAACTTGTAAAGTTCTGCTTTCCTTGCTGTTGCCGGAAAAGGGATTTGACGTCTCCTGAGTTCGCTAGTGATGCGAGGGATAGTCCACGACCTGAAAGATGCAGGGCTAGCCATATCCTCCTCCTGTGATGGGGTGTTTGCTCTGGCCGGAGTACTCGGGATGGAGAAAATCCTCTACCCCTTCTTGAGACATACTAGATGACAAAATATAAATTAGCGTGGAAACCCCAGGGGATGTACTGGCAGGCTAATTTATGCCGGGTATGGCGAAAACATTAATCTTGTTCTTTGGTGACAGGTGAGGCCCTGCTAGTTGCCAAGTGGCTGTGAGAGGCTCTATCTATGCGTTGGCGCGAGGGGTTATTGAGGCCGCCCGACGTAGCGGCAGGAGTTCGTAGGCCTCTCGGTGACAATAAAAGAAAACAGGGGAAGGGAGTGACAGGTGACGCCCTCTCTATAATTTGCGAGGCGGCTGACTTACGTGTGGCCCTGGGGGCATTACCTCCGAAACGTTGAGGCGGGATGTTGGCCTCGCGGACCACTAAACGATAGGCAGAAAGCCCAGAGGGGAGATACCTATTTGGGCCTATAACCCCTAAAAATGCCAGTTCTCTAAGTCCTATGTAGATATGGAACCGTATGTGTTATACGGCGTGAGCAGGCTTAACGTACCTGATAGTATGTATGTGCTGATAAGCGACAGGTATAGAGAAAACCTGGAAAACGGGTTTAGAAACAAGATATACAAATTGTGAGAATTGGATCCTTTGATACCAATTTAGACTAAATAGCTGTAGTGAGTTGATATATAGACATATGTAAGGTAAATTTAATGAATGGTAGTTACCTAACTGGTCATATATGTGGTACGACCCTGATAACCGGGTGTTTTGTTGTGTATAATATGTCTCTATGGTGACAAGAGTAATGCGTATGCTTGCTAGTGTTTGTAGTCTAATATGGTGTATATTTAGTATTAATATAGTCTATCTTAGGTATTGAAAGGTAAGCTCTAAAATAGGTAATGTATGAGGAAAGTAATAATTAAAATCTTTATAAAACAGAAGAATTGACGTATGAGTGGTTGAATCAAGTCGTGTGATTCAACCCGAAAGTTTATGAGATTTTTTGGACCGAGTTCTTGTGTATGTAGTTTTGAGTACATAAAGAAAAAGTCAGCATATGTGCGTACCATGTAGGAAAACGTGTGTACATGGTGTGTTTAGAAGTGTAATCTTCTAATGGATTATATGTAAACATAAAATATTTAATATAAGTGCTTGTGTGAGATATATAACATAATGTAAAATTGTGTAAACAAAACTTCATATATGTATAACATGAAATCATACTAATATTACTAATAGTCCTATCTGAATAGCACATTTAATCAGTAACCTATATAACCCTTATATAAAATTATAATAAGGAAGGATATGCTATATGCATATGCCAGTAAACGTAATCTTTATAAAGTAAATAGAGACATATAAAAACAAAGTTTAGATACTGATATGAGGGAGAAAGGAATCTGGGTAAGATGCTACATATAAGCGCTTACTGTTGTCAGTATATAGATGTATATTGAAAAATTGCCGGGAAGCCAGAGGGTTAATGTGCCTGTGGCTTGGCCGTAAAGCGTGTGGCCGTAAAGTAAGGCCGTTTAAAAATCGCGACGCCGTGGGAAGTGATCCGGGTGACGGACTTACGATTTAGAAGTCCTGTGGAGACCGGGTTTTGTGCGTGGCTGGACGGGCGGAAAAAACCTGTAAGGAGTTTCCTGGACACAGCTAACACCAACGAACCGCGGGGTTTTTCCGAAAACAAGATGGCGCCGTCCGTGAACCGGAAGTGGATTCAGGATGCAGCGCTGACCTCGAACGGTATGGAGCCAGGTAAGGGGTGTCCCTTAAGTAGGTAGAAGGTGAGTCATACGCCCCTCCCACAATTACAGGCAAAAATGCCTTAATACATATAATACAAAACGTTTTGCACTCCTCCTTACTGTTGCTTCTACCAGGTGCTTGATAGCACAAACTTATATATAGCCAAAGGAGAAAGGTACCAACACTCCAGGGATTTTCAAAGTTAAAAACATATTTTATTGAAAGAGTGTCAACTCAGGTCGATGTTTCAGTTCAAAATATTAACTTTTTTGAGGATAAATAGGATACTAGATTTAATAAAGTGCAAATCAGTTTCATTACATAGAATAAAAATTCTAAAATTCTGATTTGCCGCACTACAAACAGCACAGACACCTCGAGCCGTCTGCCGTAGCCCCACTGGATCAATTTTAGTTATCAAGCCTTTCAGTGAGTAACGGTATATGCCGCATTAACTCAGAACACTATCTTGTAAGAGACAGTGTTTTTATTGTTTTACCGCATTGATTTCTATGCAATAAAACTGTTTTACACTTTATTAAATCTAATATTGCACTTTTCCAATTTATTATCTATACATCATGCTGGCATTTCATTAAGCCTACTTGTACAAAACAAATATTAAGTTACATCATACATTCTGCTACCTCTTGTCTCATCTCCCCAGTTTAACCTTTAGTTTGTAAGCTCACGGGCAGGGTCCTCTACCTGTTGTATCGGTCTGTTCTTATTGTGTTGTCTTTCTCAATTGTACAGTGCTGCAGAATATGTTGGCGCTCTATAAATGCCAGTAATAAATCAAAAAAATACTATACATCTATATGATCTGCACCAGTATTTCTATTTGTTTTCTCTTTATACATGTATTGGGATGTTCGACCCAGCGCCATCTGCTGGTCAATAAGTAAAATCACAGTACTTTTGTATTCAATGCTGTTCTAGCTTTTTTTGTGGGGGTTTCACCTAAACACTGTTTTGTCACTTTGAAAAATATTTTTAATACTGCTCCACTTTTATTCTTACTTTGGTACAGATTCTGTTTTGTGATTTGGGGTACATTCCCTGCAATCTCTTGTGTGTTAGCAGCATACATTTGATAAACATGAAACATATCAGTTCTAATTAAGACTATTTAGAGATTATAGTACTGTACAATTTTGAGCTGTACAAATTTGAGCCATATGATATTACTGGCTCTATGCTTGTGAGTAATACTCTTACTGTTATACGTCCTTATATCTTTGACAATATTGCACTATTTTTACCTTTTTATACTTTTTCAGATTCATTCAACATATTCAACAAGACTTGCTCCACCTAATGTATGTATAATACACTATACTACTATATTTTGCATACATACTACTGTACGATACAATTTGTACTTCAGACTACACTGTGGCATCTGCTGTAATACACAAACACTCCCTACACTGTTAATCTCAGTATACTGGGTTTATTTTCATGTACGTCCAGAACTGCCCTGCAATTGCTTAGTTACAATGATTACCTTTGGATTTTTCCAAATATTTTTGCTTCGATAGTCATGAGAGGTATTACATAGTTTTGTATGCAGGATTCCACACTTGTACAAATTCCAATACTAGTCTATTTACGTATAAATGACAATGACAGTTACTAGGAATGGCCGCACTCACCTACTCTCCAACGCGGAGGACTCTGCAGCGTTTCTCAAGGGACTGGGCCTTACCTGACCTTCTGACAACATTCCACAACCAGGCCACAGCTGGGATGTATGCAATATTGTCCCTTTTACAGCATGTTCTGCTGCCGACACTGGTTGAAGAAGAGAAATAATCCCAGCTGCCCATGCAGTGATGGACTGACAATTCAACCAGTTCTACTAAAGTTGCTTTTGTGTTTTTTGTGTTTATAAAACCGAACACAGGCGATCATGGAAGTCCAGCGGTGTTCAGAAGTTTCAGTGTCCCAAAATAGTTCCATGAACACGACTACCAAACACCACTGCCTGTGTTCATGTGAACAAGATGGCCGCCAGCTCATGGTCATCCATAGGAAATGCGACCACCCAGATGAACACTTCGAACATTGTGTGGAAATTGCTACAAGGTAGCAGTTAGGCCTAACAAGCTCCCGGGTGGTTTCCGGTTCGTGCAGCTGTTTGCTTCCCGAACCATGTAATCCAAATACACGAACTGAGACTTTTACATTACATATTAGAGAGTCCATAGTCTGTGGGCAGGAGGCTGGCAAGCAGGCTCCCCCAGGAGCTTGTTGGAAACTCACGTGAAAAGGGGAGTTTGTCACACTTCTTTCTTCCTTACAACAGCTACTTGCTCTATAAGAATGTTACCTTTAATGTGGTCTCGTTTTTAGGTCTCCCTTGGTGGCCATAGGTAGATTTTTGTCTTCTAGTTCCATTACATAACCAAATAGAAAGCGTAGATTCACCCCCTAGTGGATAGAACACACTCTTAGTGGGTAATAGTGGACAGTAAAAACAATTACCCTTGAACTAAATGTACAGCAGATAAGGACTCCTCCAGGTCCTCAATATATATGGAAAAAACAATGGATCTACAATACAATAATAACAGGAACAAACATAGCGTAATACTGTAAATTTATAAAAAAAGAGTGGAAGTGTATATGATAATTCACACTCACAAACCAAAATTGATTGTAGGCATATCTCATAGAGTGATGAATGTCTCAGGATAAGTAGGTCATCATATGGTACATGGAAGGGAATAGAAAAACAAAATAGTGCAGAGTATCTTAGTAAAAAATTATACTTTAATGATAAGGCACACTTACAATGTTGTAGTGGCAAGTAGGCATATAAAATCAGCCGGTCTCAGGATCATAGGATAACTTGCAGGATCAACTTAAACCAGTCGAAATGGTAAAAACAAAATAAAATAAAACAGCCTAATATAGACAATAAAACTCTAACACTATTAGTAAGCCCTACGCGTTTCGTTCAAACGTCCTTGAACTTCCTCAGGGGCAAAAGCGTCCTTCTGTATCTGCACACAGAAGGACGCTTTTTCCCCTGAGGAAGTTCAAGGACGTTTGAACGAAACGCGTAGGGCTTACTAATAGTGTTAGAGTTTTATTGTCTATATTAGGCTGTTTTATTTTATTTTGTTTTTACCATTTTGACTGGTTTAAGTTGATCCTGCAAGTTATCCTGTGATCCTGAGACCGGCTGATTTTATATGCCTACTTGCCACTACAACATTGTAAGTGTGCCTTATCATTAAAGTATAATTTTTTACTAAGATACTCTGCACTATTTTGTTTTTCTATTCCCTTCCATGTACCATATGATGACCTACTTATCCTGAGACATTCATCACTCTATGAGATATGCCTACAATCAATTTTGGTTTGTGAGTGTGAATTATCATATACACTTCCACTCTTTTTTATAAATTTACAGTATTACGCTATGTTTGTTCCTGTTATTATTGTATTGTAGATCCATTGTTAGTTCCATTACATAGCTGTCCCATGAGGACAACTTCCATCCTCAACTATGAAGGTAATTCGCCCCTCGGGCCAAATCATAGTTAATGCCTTGCATCTCCGCCCTCTTGGCAAAGCAGTTAGGGCATCACCTGTCATGTTTAACTTTTCTTGAATCTCTTTAAACATTGTGGTGGAGCTCCCTGTACCCCGACTGGGTACCTCTGCCAAGGGTCGCTTCCTAGCTGGAACAGGAGAAAACCTCAGTGCTTCTGCCCCAGTCGCTGTGGCTTGACTGGGGTCCTCCTGGAGCCTCTCCTTCCTGAAGCACATACAGTCCATACAAGGACATTCCCAGCCGAATCCTTCACGAGCTGGAACAAGGTGCTAAGCAGTGATAATAGCCCTTCCTCTCCTAGTAACTAGACAACACATTGCTATGGGAGTATAACTCAAATGATTTTAATGGGACATGATTCGGCAAATTTATACACAGACCCCCAGCAGGGGTCTCCATACAATTACACACAAACTCCTACCCTGTGCCTAAGAGATAATTGAGTCAGGAACTGTAGAAACGTAATTATCTCCAAGGTACAGAAAAGCATACAATTTTAAAACACCCCAAAAAAACATTTTAAAAACTTCGGAATCCCATGAAGGTAATGTCACCGAATAGCTTGGATCTGAGCACACACTTTGCCAAAATATAGAAGAAAGATTATGGAGTGGAAGCTAAAGGGATAGACTCATAGTGGGGTTAACCCTTTGCCAAAATATCACTCAGATCCCTTTATTGGTTTCTTTCCCTTGGAGCTACTACATGAGCGCAGTGGGTGGAAAGGCAAAAAAAGAACAAGTGCCAATACGCAAGGTAGAGGCATGAGAGCCTTCTCTCACTGCATCTCTCATTTGGGGGAGGTGTCACAGCAAGGATACATATTTCATTGTTGCACTATAGAATATTGCCATTTAATGTAATTTGTGTAGTTCATATATGAACTTGCTGCCTGGTAGAGGTGGTATTGTCAATTTCAAAATAGGTTAATTTGATTGTATGGGAGGCCAGAGCTAACAACCTAAATTCCTCTTTGAAGCTGGGTCCCCAACAGAGCTACATACATAGTTACATAGTTACATAGCTGAAAAGAGACTTGCGTCCATCAAGTTCAGCCTTCCTCACATATGTTTTTGCTGTTGATCCAAAAGAAGGCAAAAAAAATAGTCTGAAGTGCTTCCAAACTAAGGAAAAATTCCTTCTTGATCCTAAAATGGCAGTAAAATATCTCCTTGGATTAGGCAGCTATTACCCCACTAATTAGAAATTATATCTCTGTTTGTTATGTTTTTGGAAGTATTTATCCGATTGCTGTTTAAACATCTATATGGACTCTGATAAAACCACCTCTTCAGCAGAGATTTCTATATCCTTATAGTTCTTAATATAAAAAAAAACCTTTCCTTTCCCTTAGATTAATTCTCCTTTCTTCCAGCCTAAATGGCTTAATGTCCTATGTATAGCCCTGTTTAAAAATAGATTTCCAGATAATGGTTTGTACTGGTCCCAAATATATTTGTATAATGTTATCATACACCTCTTATGTGCCGTATTACCAAACTAAAGAGATTTATGTTTTTAAACCTTTCTTCTTAACTAAAGTGCTCCATTCCTTTTATCAATTTTGTAGCTCGTCTCTGCACTTTTTCTATTGCCATGATATCCTTCTTTAGAACAGGTGCCCAAAATTGCACAGCATATTCGAGGTGTGGTCTTACCAGCGATTAATAAAAAGGGCAAAGTTATATTTTCATCCTGAGAATTTATGACCCTATTTATACATGACAAAACCTTACTGGCCTTAGCAACTGCAGATTGACATTGCATATTGCTACCTAATTTGTTGTCTATAACAATTCCCAAATACTTCTCATGTGTGGTTATCCCTAATTCACTACCATTTAGGATGTAAGTTGCTTGTGCATTCATGACCCGAAGTGCATAACTTTGCATTTCTCTACATTAAATTTAATCTGCCATTTTAGTGCCCAGTCCCCAATCTATCTAAATCCCTCTGTAGCAAAGCAATATCCTGCTCACATTTTATTACGTTACAAAGCTTTGTTTCATCTGCAAACACTAAAACATGGCTTTCAATGCCTATTGCAAGTTCCTTTATAAATATGTTAAATAGAAGCAGTCCCAAAACAGAACCTTGAGGGACACCACTTACCACTTTTGTCCAGCTTGAAAATGTACCATTAATGACAACTCGTTGTACTCTCTCCTTCAGCCAATGTTCTACCCAAGAACAAGAATATTCATCTAGACCAATTTCTGTTAGTTTGAAGACTAGTCTATTGCGAGGAACCGTATCAAATGCCTTGGCAAAATCTAAGTAGATCACATCCACTGCAACACCCTGATCTATAAGTCTACTTACTTCTTCATAGAATGCAATCAGGTTAGTTTGGTATGACCTATGTTTCATAAAACCATGACTGAATATTGCTAATAACAAAGTATTTCCCAATGAATTCCTGAATATTATCCCTTAATAGCCCTTCAAATATTTTCCCAGTCACAGAAATTAAGCTCACAGGTCTATAATTTCCAGGCAAGGTGTCAGGATACTAGTTGATCCAGCATGCAGAACTGTATCACACCTAGGACTAAAGGTAATGTGTTACCGGGCCTTAGAATGGCCGGACTTAACGTACCAGAGAATAGTCAGAATACTTGCCGAGGTCGGGGACACAGAATGAGACACAATGATGAGGGAAAGTCAAGGATACCAGAATACTGGGAAGTCAAAACGAAGTCAAGAACCAGAAATAAACGCTCAGGAACACACTCTTGGATAACCTACTAAGGAAAACCACGACAGGGCAATGAGGAAAAGTAAAAAAGAAGTTTAACCCCTCAAGGACCAAACTTCTAGAATAAAAGGGAATCATGAAATGTCACACATGTCATGTGTCCTTAAGGGGTTAAATAAGTCTCCTTAGATTCGATTGGCCGTACCCAGTCTTTGACCCCAGAACGTGCGTGCACGTCCGTAAAATGACGTCACATGCACATTGACGTCGTCAATACCGTGGGTGGACGTGGTGTTACAAATTGGTATGGATCCACAGCGGCCGGCGTCTTTCAACATGCCACAGGAGTCAGATATACCAGCACAGGGCTGCTGATTAGCTTCTCCATCAATGCCAGGAAGGTAGTTGCCATTACGGACACCACAAGGTGAGGATGAACATGTGACACAAGGGTTTTAAACTCCCTTTTTAAATATAGGAACGATATCTGCCTTCCTACAATGCTACGGTACAATACCTAAAACAAAAGAATCTTGAAAGATTAAATACAGAGGTTCACTTATTTTCCAGCTTAGCTCCTTAAGTACTCGTAGGTGAATACTGTCAGGCCCTGGAGCTTTATTTACATACATTTTCTGTAACTGCTGTAGCACCTTGTCTCGAGTCTTCCAATCACAAGTTATCTACAATTTTATTGCAGCGATCATTTGCATATATCTTGCCATGGGATCCTCATTAATATATCCTGAAGAAAAATAGTTATTTAAAAGTTCTGCCTTTTCCTGGTCATTAACTGTAAAAACTGGTATGGAATCGTCACAGTTAAGTCTTCTTAATTTCTTCTTGTCTTCAGTTGATTGATATAAATACGTCTTTTGTATATATAGTCTTGGGCCAAATGCTCGCCACAATAATATATGTCTATATTATTGAAAAGTACTAATACGCAATCTGACTTACGGTTTCTTCAGGTTTATTCTTAGTTACTGATACATAATAAAACAACAAAGGATGTTACAGGATAATGGACATTCAACAGCAGATGGTAATTGCTGGACTTCTGACGTCCTTACATCTTTACATCGAGAGAGAGCCAGAGAGAGCCAAGAGCCAAGAGAGAGACCAGAGCCAAGAGAGAAGAGAGAGAGACCTCGTGTCCCTCCGTTACTATATAGAAGTGCCCATACTGACATCAGAGCATAACTCTTGCCATGTAAGGACAAGACCCCCGAATCCACATTCCAGAGCTCTCGGACAAAGAAAGCCTTGTGACTTATTGATACCATCTGTTACTTATGTCAATCCACACATCCATATATATAATCAATAGAAACATAGAATATACAATATTCTACATTAACTAACAGACCCATCTCTGTTTCCAGTGTACCTACTCTTTCATTTTTTGTTTTTTTTTAGAATTGATGTACTTGAATAAAATATGGGGTTGGTTTTGCATTCTTTGGCTATCAATTTCTAATTTTCTAGTTTAGCCACTTTAATTGCCCTTTTGCAAGTATTATTGGCTTCCTTATGTCTTATATAGGGTGCCTCTGATTTGTCCGATTTAAATACTTTAAAAGCCCTTTTCTTATTTTTAATCTCTTGTTTTACTTCTCTACTAAGCCACATTCGTTTCAGTTTGTTTCTTTTATATTTATTACCCAATGGTACATAGTGAAAAATTTACCTTTCTAATAATTGTTTGAAGAGCTTTCATTTATCCTCAGTCGATATGTTGTAGAGCTGCCCTAATCTTATTGAAATTGGCTTTTTTTAAAATTTTACGTTTTAGTATACGCCACATGCTTTTGCTTTGTAGACTTTATTTAAAAAATTAAGTGCACGTAATCACAGCACTTGGTGGTGGAGCCACGCACACATGCGCACTTCACACAGAGGGACGCCAGAGATCACTTGCTACACCTGCAGTAAGTTAATCTCCTTCAATTATTTCACTTATAAATATGTTTGATATATTTTATTGTTTGATATTCTTTAATCCTGATGAAAGTCCTTAAGTGGACTGAAACGTTGACCTGCTTTTACTGGTTTCTTCAATAAAGACTTGAATTTTAAAAAGAATACAGTGAGTGCAGCTAACTATTTTTTTCCTAGCTTGTTGCAAAATTGGAAGTGCTTCAAACTGGGGTTTTTTTGCCTTCTTTTGGATCAACAGCAAAAAACATATGTGAGGAAGGCTTAACTTGATGGACGCAAGTCTCTTTCCAGCTATGTAACTATGTACTTTGTGTATCTATGTGCCTTGGCTTTGGAAACCAGCAACATGAATGTAATAACCTGAATGCAAGGATTTGTGGTTATATAGTGTATATATATACACACAAAAATAAATCCTGCGCTCAAACTCTCACCACTCCTGGGCAGTAGCAATGGCCAAAGTATACAACGTTCCCAATATATACAATAAAAACCAAAGAAAAGAGTTACTGTCCTAAATCTCTATGCACATTTAAATAACTGGTTGTTTTTTTAGTGTTACTCCAATGACCATTTAAGTGTAAGCTCCCTTGCTATGTCAAGGCAAACCTCTTTGGTGAGTCCTACGCTAACAATTCACTTTGCTTCTTTTATTTTCAGGTAAAAAAAATCTCTAATGTCTTGTTTCCACTGAGCGTATCGGTTCGGGTCGGTACAGTTTGGAAGGTTTAGAATGGTCCAGCCTATTCAGGTGAGCGTTTCCACTGCAAGTCAGACCTTCAGGGGCCATGCAGGGTTTAGGAAAAATGCCTAGCGTGCCATCCAATCAATGGATTGTATAGTAGTTCCACCCTAACTGTACGGTACCATTTCCTATGGCCCTACATCTGAAGCAGGACCCTGAATGGTGCGTTACGGTTCAGTTGTATGGGCCACTTTCATAATGGAAACACTCAAAATAGCGTACCGTACCAAACCGACCCGAACCGATCCGCTCAGTGGAAATGAGGCATAAGTATTTTTCTAAACCATTATTTACTTATTAACCCTTAATAGGGAACACCTGGGGTGGGTGGCAGCCTTGTAACTTACCCCTCTGTCTTCCAATGTACATAGGAATTTGTACAAGTAACTCTTTTCTTTGGTTTATATATATCTAGCCAGCTCCTTGGTTTTGCATCCCTCCCTGTAACAGGTGTCTCATCTCAGGACCCTATTTAGCCTTGTACTGCAGAGAACTCGAGATGGAAGGATTTCCCCAAGTGAGTAGCTCATTTAGTAGACAGTTGGCTGTTAGAGTAGGACCTTGTGGCAGGCTTATGCAATGTGTGATCATATAATGTGTGACAAAAGTACTCCTTTCCCTTGGTACCTTGTCCTGGGATTGGGGTGTTACACACAGTCTTTTCAGGCTTTAGAGACACTTCACACGCTGGATGAGGTAAATTAACTTGCTCTTTTATTGAGGTTCCAAAATAAATGCACAGTAAGGTATAAAGGTAACAAAAATATATAAAACAAAAGCCTTGCTCTTCTGAGCACTAACTAAACAAAATAATCAGCTAACTGGGTTGGATGGCTTGTCCATTTCCCAACATAAACATAAGCATAAACAACCTTACTGTTTCAGGTTTTCAGCTCTCTGTTTCCACTCACAGAAACCAAACACAATCTCCCTCCTTCCTTGGCAGGGGAGTACTTAATAGCACCGGTAATTGGCAATCCTTTTCAGGTGAGTTAAATTAGGATTCAAACTCTGGAACTGGACTTCTCACCTGTAGGTTCCAAGCAACTTCCAAAATGTGGAGTGGAGCACTGGCCCACCCTACTCTCCAAGTACTCCACCCCAGGGCCCAAATATACACATATTTAAAGTGCAACATTCATTATAACATTACACATTTCCCTGGGGCTAATTACACAAAGTAGGAACCTTGCAAAATCTGGGGAGGTATATAGATTCCCTCCAGCACAATTCCTTGCTTTCGGTCACAAATGTAACTAAACCCCCATTATTTTTTGCCTAGATTAGGTGTTTTTAATAAAACTAGCAAAATTTGTCAGCACCAAAGTAGCTGTTTAGTAGATAAGGGAGTGCGCTGGATTTCCATTTTTACTAAATATATATATATGTATGTATGGATGTTTTAACTGAAAATGATAGAATGATATTTCATAAATCACTCGAGAGTGAAGGGTTTAACTGATGTCTTGCCATGTAAAAGTGAGCTAAAGTCATGTGTAATGCATTTGATGCTACTTTATAGTGAATAAAGTCCCACTTCTTACCTGCCAAAAGTGCATTGCATGTACTGCAGCCACCCACGCTTTGTTTCGAATGTATCATCCAAGGTAAATGTCCAGCGATGGGGGACACCCTGCTCCTCAATCTCTCTGTCAAAAGCAGCTTTCCAAACAGACTCCATGTTCATTGGGAAGTAAGCAGTTCTAGTGAGAGATTTAACAATCACTGTGCAAGTAAGCAGAACTAAGGTTTACTGAGAAATGAAACTGAAAGAGAGGCAGAATATCTAGTTAGTTTATTGTACTTCCCTGCTGGAAGGAGGTGTTCACAGGATTCTACTAGATAACATGTCAGTCATTATATGAAAATATTTATTCTGGTTAGAGATGGACATGCTTACAAATAATTTTCCTGGATATATCCATGGCAGCACTACAAATCAGTATAGTTACTACCACTCCCCAATTGGACAGGAACACCTCCTAGTTACACAATAAAAGAGACTTCCTCCCCTCAGTCTTTTTTCCTGTCCACTTCACATGGACATAGGATATTTTTTACCTCTTCTTTTTCTTTTGTGTCTTACTCGAGTCTAATAGTACCCCAGTCCATGGGAAGTTCAGCTTTTCTCCCCATGGAAGCCTCAGGACATGGCACCTCACCAAGAGCGACCCCCTAGAAGATTTTCTCCTTAGCAACCAGGGTGTAATGCTGCAGTGACCCTGTAGCGGACCACTGGTAACCCTACTGGTTACATAGAAACATAGAAACATAGAATGTGACGGCAGATAAGAACCATTCGGCCCATCTAGTCTGCCCAGTTTTCTAAATACTTTCATTAGTCCCTGGCATTATCTTATAGTTAGGATAGCCTTATGCCTATCCCACGCATGCTTAACCCTTTAAGGACACATGACATGTGTGACATGTCATGATTCCCTTTTATTCCAGAAGTTTGGTCCTTAAGGGGTTAAACTCCTTTACTGTGTTAACCTCTACCACTTCAGCTGGAAGGCTATTCCATGCATCCACTACCCTCTCAGTAAAGTAATACTTCCTGATATTATTTTTAAACCTTTGTCCTTCTAATTTTAGACTATGTCCTCTGGTTGTGGTAGTTTTTCTTCTTTTAAATATAGTCTCCTCTTTTACTGTGTTGATTCCCTTTATGTATTTCAATGTTTCTATCATATCCCCCCGTCTCGTCTTTCCACCAAGCTATACATGTTAAGATCCTTTAACCTTTCCTGGTAAGTTTTATCCTGCAATCCATGAACCAGTTTAGTAGCCCTTCTTTGAACTCTCTCTAAGGTATCAATATCCTTCTGAAGATATGGTCTCCAGTACTGTGTACAGTACTCCAAGTGAGGTCTCACCAGTGTTCTGTACAATGGCATGAGCACTTCCCTCTTTCTACTGCTAATACCTCTCCCTATACAACCAAGCATTCTGCTAGCATTCCCTGCTGCTCTATTACATTGTCTGCCTACCTTTAAGTCCTCAGAAATAATCACCCCTAAATCCCTTTCCTCAGATGTTGAGGTTAGGACTCTATCAAATATTCTGTACTCTGCCCTTGGGTTTTTACGTCCAAGATGCATTATCTTGCACTTATCCACATTAAATGTCAGTTGCCACAACTCTGACCATTTTTCTAGTTTACCTAAATCATTTGCCATTTGGCTTATCCCTCCTGGAACATCAACCCTGTTACATATCTTAGTATCATCCGCAAAAAGACACACCTTACCATCAAGACCTTCTGCAATATCACTAATAAAAATATTAAAGAGAATGGGTCCAAGTACAGATCCCTGAGGTACCCCACTGGTGACAAGCCCAAGCTTCGAATATACTCCATTGACTACAACCCTCTGTTGCCTGTCACTCAGCCACTGCCTTACCCATTCAACAATATTGGAATCCAAACTCAAAGATTGCAGTTTATTGATAAGCCTTCTATGTGCAACAGTGTCAAAAGCCTTACTGAAATCTAGGTAAGCAATGTCTACTGCACCACCCTGATCTATAATTTTAGTTACCCAATCAAAAAAATCAATAAGATTAGTTTGGCATGATCTCCCTGAAGTAAACCCATGTTGTCTCTGATCTTGAAATCCATGTGTTTTTAGATGTTCAACAATCCTATCCTTTAACATGGTTTCCATCACTTTCCCCACTACTGAAGTAAGGCTTACTGGCCTATAGTTGCCCGACTCCTCCCTATTACCATTCTTGTGAATGGGCACAACATTCGCTAACTTCCAATCTTCTGGGACTACTCCTGTTAACAATGATTGGTTAAATAAATCTGTTAATGGTTTTGCTAGTACACCACTAAGCTCTTTTAATAGCTTTGGGTGTATTCCATCAGGTCCCATTGACTTATTTGTCTTTACTTTTGACAGTTGAAATAGAACCTCTGTAAACTCACGTGTAATAAATGACTCATTTATCCTTTTTTTTAACAGAGGTCCCTTTCCTTCATTTTCAGCTGTAAATACCGAACAAAAATATTAATTGAGGCAGTCAGCTAGACCTTTATCCTCATCTACATACCTTCCTTCTTTTGTTTTTAATCTAACTAATCCTTGTTTTACTTTTCTTTTCTCATTTATGTATCTAAAAAAAGTTTTGTCCCCCTTTTTTACTGACTGTGCTATTTTCTCTTCTGTGTGTGATTTGGAAGCTCTTATAACTTGCTTAGCCTCTTTCTGCCTAATCTTATAGGTCATTCTGTCTTCCTCACTCTGGGTTTTTTTATAATTACTAAATGCTAACTTTTTGTTTTTTACTATTTTGGCCACATCTGCGGAGTACCACAGTGGTTTCTTGAATTTTTTGCTTTTACTGACAAGCCTAATGCAATTTTCTGTTGCCTTCAGTAGTGCAGCTTTTAAATAATCCCATTTATTTTGGACTCCATTTAAGTTGCTCCAGTCTGATAATGACTCCTTTACACATATTCTAATTTTAGAAAAGTCTGTTTTTCTAAAGTCTAAAACTTTTGTTTTTGTGTGGTGTGACTCAGTCACTGTTCTTATATTAAACCACACTGACTGATGATCACTGGATCCTAAACTTTCACCTACAGTAATATCTGATACCAAATCTCCATTTGTTAACACTAAATCTAGTATGGCCTCTTTACGAGTTGGCTCCTCAACGACTTGTTTTAGAGACAATCCCAGTAGGGAGTTTAGAATTTGTGTGCTTCTGGCACAAGTACCTCCGCTAATTCCTTCTCTCAGCCAGACTAGAACCATTAAAATATTTTGTATTTTGTTTTACATTTTAAACTAATATTAATATTAGATATTTTGTATTTTGTTTTACATTTTAAACTAGGAGATCCTCTTCTCCGGCCGGGGCAGGCATATTTTTTGTATTTAAGAAGGAAGGTGATTTAAGACCGTGTATTGACTACAGGGGTCTAAGAAAGATCACAATAAAAAATGCCTATCCCATTCCATTGATAACTGAATTGTTTGATAGACTTAAACAGGCTACAGTTTTTACTAAACTGGATCTAGAGGGTACCTACAATCTAGTACGCATTAAAGAGGGTCATGAGTGGAAGACTGCCTTTAACACCAGGAGTGGTCACTGTGAGTACACCATGATGCCCTTTGGTCTCTGTAATGCCCCAGCAGTGTTTCAGGATTTTATCAATGATGTCTTAAGGGAGTACATGCACACGTTTGTAATAGTGTACCTGGATGACATATTGATATATTCACCTGATCTGCGTACTCATAATATGCATGTCAAATAGGTTTTGAAGATTCATCTTGTTAACGGCCTCTACTGTAAACTCGAGAAGTGTCTGTTTGACCAAGCTAAAATGCAATTCCTGGGCTATCTATTTTCTACTAGAGGCTTTCGCATGGATCACAAAAAGCTTTCTGCAGTTATAGACTGGCCTTTACCACATGGTTTGAATGCCATCCAGCGATTTATTGGCTTTGCTAATTATTATAGACGTTTTATAAAAGGTTTTTCCTCTATTATTGCACCCATTACCAGATTGACAAAAAAGGATGTTATACACATGCCTGGACCACTGAAGCACTTGATGCCTTTCATTTTATTAAGACCGCATTTGCTTCTGCTCCTATTCTTCAGCATCCTATCCCTTCCTTGCCTTTTGTACTAGAAGATGATGCCTCAGAGGTGGGAGTAGTAGCAGTACTGTCCCAAAGAGAGTCCCCTGACAAACCATTGCATCCTTGTGGATTTTATTCCAAAATAATATCTACGGCTGAAACAAACTATGATATCGGCAAAAGGGAACTACTTGCCATCATCGTAGCACTCAAGGAGTGGATGTCACGTATTCATCTGCATATAAAAATGTGATTAATTGGCATTTACAGTTCTGACAGGAAAAGTTGTGCTGAGCTACATTACTGTCCTGACAGGAAAAGTTGTGCCGAGCAGCAATCAATCCACAGGAGGGTTTGTGCAAAGCAGCAATCATGCAAATAGGTGTCAAAGGCCGGTTACAACCAATCAGATCCACAGGCGGGGTATTTAGGCCCAGTTCTCCTCTTGCTCAGTGCCCTTTCGTGGTTTCCCTTGTAGTTGTCCAAGAGCACGTTATTGATTCTGGTTATTTGACTTTGGTATTGATTTTGACTTCCCTGTTTTCTGGCATCCCTGACCCCTGGCTTTTCCTTATCCTTGTGTCTTTTCTGTGCCCCTTGACCTCAGCTATTCCTGACAATTCTATGGTACGTTAGTCCGGCCATTCTAAGGTCCGGTATACGTTACCTATCAGTCCTCTGTCCTCAATTCTACGTGCTGGATCATACTGTAATCCTGACAGTGGAGGCATCTCCTGGAAGGTTCGAAGGATCCTGTTATCATTTTAACAGATCATAAGAATTTTTCATGTATAAGTGAAGCCAAGAGGTTGTCTTCTAGACAGGCGAGATGGTCTCTGTTTTTATCACGCTTCAATTATGTGATTACCTATAGACCTGGTGACCACAACACCAAAGCAGATGCTCTCTAGGCAGTTTGAAACTACTGATAAACAGGAATTTGATTATACTCCTGTCATACTACCTGACTGGATAATCGCTACTGCTATTCTCTCTATTTCGTCTATCCTACAGATTACACAAACCAAACAAAATGAGGCACCTAGGGAGAAACCTGCTGATAACGTATATGTTGCTCTCACTGAAATACGAGACATTTTGTCACTCTATCATGATACTAAGACAGCCGGGCATCCTGGTTGTTACAACCTTTACCTACACCCGAGAGACCTTGGTCTAATCTGTCCATGGATTTTATTGTTGAACTTACTCTTGCCAATGGTAAAACGGCTATCTTAATAATCATTGATAGATTCTCTAATATGGCTCATTTTGTGTCACTTGTCAAATTGCCTTCTTCCAAAGATTTGGCTGCTATATTCACCAGGGAGGTGTTTAGATTACATGGCATACCTGATTCAATTGTGTCCGATAGGGGTAGTCAGTTAATTTCCCGGTTCTGGAGAGCCTTTTGCTCAGAGATGGGTATTTCTCTATCATTTTCGTCTTCCTACTACTCCCAGTCTAATGCTGCTACTGAACGTGCCAACCAGTCCCTAGAGCAATATCTTCGCTGTTTTGTGTCCCACCATCAGAATGATTGGGATGACCTGCTCCCTTGGGCTGAATTTGCTCGTAATAACGTTGCTCACAAGTCTTCTGGTAACAGTCGTTTTTACATTGTTTATGGCCAGCATCCTGTTGTTCTCCCATCTGCATTCTCTTTGCAGGGTATACCGGTCCTGGACAAAGATTTGTCTGTTTGCGTAAAACTTGGGAAGAGGTTCAGCATTCCTTGGTGGATTCTGCTGCTCATCAAAAGGTACAGGCTGATAGACATCGTAGGGCAGCTCCCTCCTATGTTGTGGGGGAAAGGGTTTGTCTTTCTACTCGTAATATAAGTCTCTGAGTTCCTTCTATGAAATTGGCTTCCCGCTATATTGGTCCTTTCCGCATCATGCATAAAGTTAATCCTGTTTCTTATGCCTTGGACCTTCCGAGGAACATGCGTATACCCAATGTGTTCCACACCTCCCTTTGAAGCCTCTTCTTTGTAACCGGTTCACCAGGCTGTGTTTCTCCCTCTTCTCCTGTCTCTATTGAGGGCCAGGAGGAGTATGAGGAGGCTGCTGTGCTTGACTCTCGTCTCCTTAGGGGTCATCTCCAATACTTGGTATATTGGAAAAGGTATGGCCTGGAGGAACGCAGTTGGGTTTCCGCGGCTGATGTTCATGCCCCTCGTCTTCTGAGGTCATTCCATTCCCGCTTTCCTGCCAAGCCTGGTCCTTCCCGCCTGGTGGGCGTGTCTTCAGGGGGATACTGTGGCGGTACTTACCTCATCCGGGGGCCGGCCGAGGTCCTCAGCTCGAGCCGTGTTCATCTCGAGCAGTCCTGTTTCTACACAAGCCGCATGCGGCTCAATCTTCCCTTCTGAGTGGGCCACGTGCACTGACCGCAATGAGTGGTAATGCGGCCCGCCTGGCACTAGGAGCGCGGCTTGCGTCACGAGCACGCTCTTAAAGGGGCAGTGGGAGCCAAAACTAGATTCAGGCTCCCATTGGCTCATGTCATTCCGACGCCCCAACACACACACATTTTGGGGGCGTGGTCATGACGTGGGCCAATCAAATTTTAGTTAAGAATATTTAATCTTTCCTAGCCATATCCACTTTGCCCTATCGTGGTTTCTGTTTCAGTACCATTTAGTGCGTTCTTTGATCTATTGTGTATTCTGATATTGACCTTGGCTTTGTATCTGACTCTGAATTTATCTTTTACCTTTTCCTGTCTTGTTTGCCCTTCTGACTGATTACCGTGTACCTGACTCTGGCTAGTTCTTGTTTTCGCAGTCTCTCTGTTACTTTGACCTCTGCTCGTCTCTGATTTCGCTTTTTCTCTTTCTAACGTTTAGTCCGGCCATTCTAAGGCCCGGTAACACTTTATTTCCTAGTCTTGTCCCTTGCTATCCTAAATTCTGCGTGTTGGGCTATTACACCGTGACAATATATTAAGTATATATTTTTTAATTACTAACTGTTTAAAACTTTATTAAACTTTCTTACAGGCCATGTGGGCACTGCCTGTCATTCCACAAGCACTGCTGTGGACGGCTATTCCGTCCATGTGATTGCGACCTCATCGCGATCACATGTCCCGGAAGGGCTGGATCAGCCAGGTAAGTCCCCCCTATCGTGATCGCTGGCGGGGGTTTGCCAGTGATCAGGTAAGTGGGAAGGATGGCCCACTGTCATAGAAACATAGAAACATAGAATGTGACGGCAGATAAGAACCATTCGGCCCATCTAGTCTGCCCAGTTTTCTAAATACTTTCATTAGTCCCTGGCATTATCTTATAGTTAGGATAGCCTTATGCCTATCCCACGCATGCTTAAACTCCTTTACTGTGTTAACCTCTACCACTTCAGCTGGAAGGCTATTCCATGCATCCACTACCCTCTCAGTAAAGTAATACTTCCTGATATTATTTTTAAACCTTTGTCCCTCTAATTTTAGACTATGTCCTCTGTTTGTGGTAGTTTTTCTTCTTTTAAATATAGTCTCCTCCTTTACTGTGTTGATTCCCTTTATGTATTTAAATGTTTCTATCATATCCCCCCTGTCTCGTCTTTCCACCAAGCTATACATGTTAAGATCCTTTAACCTTTCCTGGTAAGTTTTATCCTGCAATCCATGAACCAGTTTAGTAGCCCTTCTTTGAACTCTCTCTAAGGTATCAATATCCTTCTGAAGATATGGTCTCCAGTACTGTGTACAGTACTCCAAGTGAGGTCTCACCAGTGTTCTGTACAATGGCATGAGCACTTCCCTCTTTCTACTGCTAATACCTCTCCCTATACAACCAAGCATTCTGCTAGCATTTCCTGCTGCTCTATTACATTGTCTGCCTACCTTTAAGTCCTCAGAAATAATCACCCCTAAATCCCTTTCCTCAGATGTTGAGGTTAGGACTCTATCAAATATTCTGTACTCTGCCCTTGGGTTTTTACGTCCAAGATGCATTATCTTGCACTTATCCACATTAAATGTCAGTTGCCACAACTCTGACCATTTTTCTAGTTTACCTAAATCATTTGCCATTTGGCTTATCCCTCCTGGAACATCAACCCTGTTACATATCTTAGTATCATCAGCAAAAAGACACACCTTACCATCAAGACCTTCTGCAATATCACTAATAAAAATATTAAAGAGAATGGGTCCAAGTACAGATCCCTGAGGTACCCCACTGGTGACAAGCCCACGCTTCGAATATACTCCATTGACTACAATCCTCTGTTGCCTGTCACTCAGCCACTGCCTTACCCATTCAACAATATTGGAATCCAAACTCAAAGATTGCAGTTTATTGATAAGCCTTCTATGTGCAACAGTGTCAAAAGCCTTACTGAAATCTAGGTAAGCAATGTCTACTGCACCACCCTGATCTATAATTTTAGTTACCCAATCAACAAAAATCAATAAGATTAGTTTGGCATGATTTCCCTGAAGTAAACCCATGTTGTCTCTGATCTTGAAATCCATGTGTTTTTAGATGTTCAACAATCCTATCCTTTAACATGGTTTCCATCACTTTCCCCACTACTGAAGTAAGGCTTACTGGCCTATAGTTGCCCGACTCCTCCCTATTACCATTCTTGTGAATGGGCACAACATTCGCTAACTTCCAATCTTCTGGGACTACTCCTGTTAACAATGATTGGTTAAATAAATCTGTTAATGGTTTTGCTAGTACATCACTAAGCTCTTTTAATAGCTTTGGGTGTATTCCATCAGGTCCCATTGACTTATTTGTCTTTACTTTTGACAGTTGAAATAGAACCTCTTCCTCTGTAAACTCACGTGTACTAAATGACTCATTTATCCTTTTTTTTAACAGAGGTCCCTTTCCTTCATTTTCAGCTGTAAATACCGAACAAAAATATTTATTGAGGCAGTCAGCTAGACCTTTATCCTCATCTACATATCTTCCTTCTTTTGTTTTTAATCTAACTAATCCTTGTTTTACTTTTCTTTTCTCATTTATGTATCTAAAAAAAGTTTTGTCCCCCTTTTTTACTGACTGTGCTATTTTCTCTTCTGTGTGTGATTTGGAAGCTCGTATAACTTGCTTAGCCTCTTTCTGCCTAATCTTATAGGTCATTCTGTCTTCCTCACTCTGGGTTTTTTTATAATTACTAAATGCTAACTTTTAGTTTTTTACTATTTTGGCCACATCTGCGGAGTACCACCGTGGTTTCTTGAATTTTTTGCTTTTACTGACAAGCCTAATGCAATTTTCTGTTGCCTTCAGTAGTGCAGCTTTTAAATTAGAGAAAATTTATTGATACTTACCGTAATTTTCTTTTCCTGGCTATTATTCATGGCAGCATTTAACATATGGGTTTAGCTCCTCCCTCTAACCCTCAGGACAGGAAACACAAACAATCAAACAATTAAGCCTACCTTCCCCCAGTATATAAGGTACCCCAGTATCCTCCACACCTCAGTCCAGTAACAAGACAAATAAACCAAGATAGGGTGGGAGACCAAATGCTGCCATGAATAATAGCCAGGAAAAGAAAATTACGGTAAGTATCAATAAATTTTCTCTATTCCTGGCTAATCATGGCAGCATTTAACATATGGGATTCCCAAAGCAATAACCACTCAGGGAGGGTAAGTCATGCTACAAAAATTGTTTAATATCCACTTAAGGCTTAAAAGAGTTCAAGACCGACAGGCCAAACTCTGAATCCAAATGAGAAGAGACATCCACTCTGTAGTGACGTACAAAGGTCCTCAATGATGACCAATTGGCAGCTTTACAAATGCTCTCTGCAGGAACTCCTGACTCTGCAGCCCATGAAGTAGCAATGGACCTTGTGGAATGTGCCTTGATGTCCTTGGGAACTGGAACCTGTTTCGCTCTGTAAGCTCTAGAAATAGCCTGAACCGTCCAGGAACGAAGGGTAGCTACAGAGGCTGCTTCACCTTTACGAGAACCTCAAGGTATCACAAACAATTGGGGAGACTTCCTCCAATTAGCTGAGCGACCAATATATGTGGAAAGACATCTCCTCAGGTCTAGCGTATGGCATCTTTCTTCTTCAGGAGAAGATGGCTCCTGAAAATACCCCGGCAGGACAATCTCCTGATTCAGGTGGAAGGATGTAACAACCTTAGGAAGGAACTCCGGTCTAGGCCGTAGCACAACTCTATCATCAAAGAAGGTAGTGAACGGTTCCTCAGATGACAGTGCTCTAATATCTGACATTCTCCTAGCAGATACCAAGGCCAGCAACAACAGGGTCTTCAGAGAAAGAACCTGCATAGGGACTTCATCAATAGGTTCGAAGGGAAGTTCCGTCAAGGCCTGCAGAACCAGAGGCAGATTCCAAGGAGCCGAGAATCCCTTGATAGGAGGTTTAATCCTAATGACTGCTTTGAAGAATCGAATCACCATAGGATTTAATGCCCAACGAACACCAGAAAGAGCTGAAAGAGCCGAGCAGTGCACTTTAAGCGTGTTAAGTTGAAGGCCTCTCTCCAGGCCTGCTTGTAGGAAACCCAAAACCTGAGATACGGAAGGGGAACTTAAATCTTGAACCGTGGAATTACCCCATCGTGCAAAGGCTTCCCATACTTTATGGTACGTAGAAGAAGTAGAAGGATTCCTGGAACGTAACAGGGTTGAGATAACCTGGTCTGAAAGGCCATGTTCAACTAGAGACTTCCTCTCAATAGCCATGCATGGAGCCTGAATTTGTGAGGCTCCGGATGAAACACTGGTCCCTGAAACAGCAGGTCTTCTGAGACTGGAAGTTCCCAAGGCAGGTCCATCGATAACCTCTGTAACAGGGGAAACCAAGGGCGACGAGGCCAGAAGGGAAGGACCGCTATCACCTTGCAATGTTCCTTGGAGATCTTTCTCAGAACAGCGTGTATGAGGGGAATCGGAGGAAAGACATAAGCCAGATTGAACCCCCAATTGATGGATAGAGCATCTTGAGCAACCGCCTTCGGATGGTATCTCCTCGACACAAAGCATGGTACCTGCACATTCCGAATGGTCGCCATGAGGTCCACTTGGGGAAGACCCCACTTCTGGACCAACTGGGTGAAGATCCTCCTGGAAAGTTGCCATTCTGAAGCTTCTATCAGGTGTCTGCTGAGGAAATCCGCTAATACATTCTCCTTCCCTGGAAGATAGGTGGCACACAGGCCCTCCACATGATTCTGAGCCCAGGTCATAATGGGAACGATTTCTCTCATCAGGGCTACACTCCTTGTTCCGCCTTGATGGTTTATGTAGGCAGCAGCTGCTTTGTTGTCCACTCTCAACTTGACCCAGCAATGCCTGATGACATGTTGAAAATGAAGAAGGGCCAGGAAAGTAGCTCTTAGTTCTCTGATGTTGGAAGGTAAGCATTGAGTTTTCGGAGGCCATTTTGCTTGAAAAAATCGATTGCCTAAATGCGCCCCCCAACCTGTCAGACTGGCATCCGTCGTAATGACCACCCAATCTATTTCCCGCAGGGGGAACCCTCGGGAGATATTTTCCCACGACATCCACCAAAGGAGCTTCTGTTTCAGAACCAAAGGAATGCGAATCAGCATCTCCCAATCCCTTGAGCTGGTCCTGAAATTTTCCCAAAAAATTGCTGAAGAGGGCGAAGGTTCCACTGAGCCCACCTGACAAGCTCTATAGTGGAGGAAAGAGTCCCCAGGAGCCTCATAAACTCTCTTGCCGAGGCTGAAGTCTTCAGTCTGAAGTCCCTTATCCGATCTTGCAGCACGATCTTTCTGTCGCGTGCGAGGGATACAATCGCCGTGTCTGTATTGAAATTTGCTCCCAGGAATATCAGTTCTCTTGAAGGATGCAAGTGACTCTTCTCGTAATTGATGAGCCAGCCGAAATGAGAGAGAGTGTCGAGGACTAGTCGTCTGTGTTGAAATATTAATCCTCGGTCCGGGGCCACAACCAGGATGTCGTCCAGGTAGTGGAACACCGCTACACCTTCTTTTCTGAGCAAGGCAATGATGGTGACCAGAACCTTCGAGAAGGTCCTTGGGGCCGTACTTATACCAAACGGAAGGGCCTGAAATTGAAAGTGTTCTTTCCGGACACAAAATCTGAGAAACCTTTGATGGGCGATCGTGATCGGGACATGAAAATAGGCATCCCTGAGATCTATAGATATCATCCAATCTTGGTGATGAACAACAGGAATGATGGAGCGAATGGATTCCATGCGAAATCTTCTGACTCTTAGATAAAGGTTGAGCTGGTGGAGGTCTAGAATAGGTCTCCATTTTCCTTCCGGCTTCTTGACCAAAAACAGGGGAGAATAATAACCCTGGAATCTTTCTCTTATGGGTACAGGCACG
The DNA here is from genome assembly GCF_036172605.1 of Pelobates fuscus. Taxonomy (NCBI): domain Eukaryota; kingdom Metazoa; phylum Chordata; class Amphibia; order Anura; family Pelobatidae; genus Pelobates; species Pelobates fuscus. Next base: position 148,834,777 of record NC_086318.1, read on the forward strand.
ATGGCTTTTTCCATAAGCAGATTGTAGACATAAAGATTCAGAATCTCTCTTTTTTGGATGTTGGCAGGAAGCCTTGTGCAAATAAACCTTGGTGGAGGCGGATATTCTTCGAATTCCAGATGATAACCTCCGCTGATAATGGATCTCACCCAAGCATCTGGAATGATTTCCCAGGCCCTCTGAAAGAATGAAAGACGTGCTCCCACTCGAGGAGCCTGGAGTAAGCCACCTTCAGAACTGCTTGTTGGGGTGAAAGGAAGAAGTCTGCGTCTTGCCCCTAGAGGATTTTACATTCTGGCCGCTCTTCCAATTGGAATGCCTCGAGAATTCTCTGCCCGGTCTTTAGGTCTTACTTTCCCTAAAGTAGCCTTGATCCCTGAAAGGTCTGCGGTCCAAATGAGGTCTCTTAGGACGTCTATCTTGTGGCAGCATAACCTGTTTAACCTCGGCCGCTTTTTTAATAGCTTCATCCAGCGGTTTTCCAAAAAGCACTTCCCCCATAAAGGGAAGTGAGCATAAATTATTCTTAGAGGAAAGGTCTGCCCCCCAGGAACTCAGCCAAAACGCCCTTCTAGCGGTGACTGAATGAGCCATAACCTTAGAAAGAATTCTAATGAGGTCAGTGGAGGATTCCATAAGCCAGTCACTGGCGAGTTTGATATCTCTTAAGGATTCAGCCAACTGACGTCTACTAACACCTTTATCGATGTCATCCTCCAAGTCAAGCAACCAGGAACGCATGGCTCTAGACAAAGCAGAAATGGATACAGCCGGATGGCAACCTAAACCTGCTGTCATAAAAGCTTTAGATAAATCATCGTCAATCCTTTTATCCATGGGCTCCTTAAGGGAAGCATTGCTATCAATCGGGAGCGTAGATCTTTTAGCAACCTTAATGATAGGAGCATCAACTTTAGGAACCGTAGTCCACATTCTGGAATCCTCCTCTTTGATCGGATATAACTTCGAAAGCCTTCCTTGACTAGTAATCCTCTTGCTGGGAATTTTCCACTCGTTCTTCATCAGTTCTTTAATAGAGCTGTGAACTGGGAAGGAAGGTCTTTTCTTATGCAAATCACCAAAGTGTCTGTCAGAAGCTGAACATTCTTTGGCCTCTTCCGGCAAATCCAATGTTCTTCTAACAGCCATAATCAAATGCTCCATAGTTTTGGAGTCCAAGGAGCAAGGTTGTTCCATATACTCCTCTTCACTGGAAGAGATTTGCTCTAAATCCAGGTAAGCAGAAGGCTGTCTGTATTCATCTTCAGACTGATCTGAATCAATGCCGAAGGTCTCACCTCTTGATCTCTTATTCTTGTGAGATTCAGCAATTCCCTCCACCACCGCTTGTTTAATCCAGTAAGCCATATCTTTGGCTGAGGAGGTAGAGGCTTGCGGTGACTTCTGGCGATCAGATTCTCCTGCGACCATGGCTAAGCATCTTCTGCAGAGCCTGCAGTTATCCATAGGCCTTGCTCCACATCCAGGGCAGGCTGCCGGTTTTTCCCTTCTCCTCGATGGGGATCTGGGACAGGACCGGTCACGAGGGCTGTAAGACACAGAAGTCATGAGACTGTACCCTCTATGCACTCTTTTTAGTAACGTGAAGAAAAAATAAAAATAAAAATGTTGCTCACCTATGACCTATTGCAGATCTCGTTGATTTTGCAGAAGGGGATGATGGATCCATACTGACTGTAGGGCTAAGAACATTAAAAAAAATAATGTATTCACAGCCCATAATTCACTTACCTGCAGAGCTTTAATAACAGCCTACTAGAGCACTGTATCTTTGAAGGGAAAGAAAACGAGCGTTTTTTTAGTCTAAATACCGCCATTTCAAATTTCCCGCTCTGCCCCTTTAAGGGATCGCACATGCTCACTTGGTCGCGAGATCGCGAAACCGCCATTTTGGATATGGGCAAAATTCACTCTGAGTCCGGTCGGACGCATTGCGCATGCGCGAGCGTCTTACCTTCATGCTGATCGTCTGATCGAGGTCTGCATCACACACAGGACGCCAGAGGATTCCCACAGCCTGTGGAACTAACCACCCAGGCTCCCAGGGGTTCCCAACTCCGTGGAGAATGGGCTACATGTGCCTGGGCTTCCTGAGGAGGGAGGCTGACCTCCACAGGGACAAGACCATATCAAACATGGTCAGGTGAGCAAAAAAAAAAATTATCCAGATAAAACTGGAAAAAATAAAATAAAATAAAAAACTGTCCTAGGGCTAGGAGGACAGGAAAAGACTGAGGTGTGGAGGATACTGGGGTACCTTATATACTGGGGGAAGGTAGGCTTAATTGTTTGATTGTTTGTGTTTCCTGTCCTGAGGGTTAGAGGGAGGAGCTAAACCCATATGTTAAATGCTGCCATGATTAGCCAGGAAAATCCCATTTATTTTGGACTCCATTTAAGTTGCTCCAGTCTGATAATGACTCCTTTACACATATTCTAATTTTAGAAAAGTCTGTTTTTCTAAAGTCTAAAACTTTTGTTTTTGTGTGGTGTGACTCAGTCACTGTTCTTATATTAAACCACACTGACTGATGATCACTGGATCCTAAACTTTCACCTACAGTAATATCTGATACCAAATCTCCATTTGTTAACACTAAATCTAGTATGGCCTCTTTACGAGTTGGCTCCTCAACGACTTGTTTTAGAGACAATCCCAGTAGGGAGTTTAGAATATGTGTGCTTCTGGCACAAGTAGCTATTTTTGTTTTCCAATTCACATCAGGAAGATTAAAGTCACCCATGGTGATAACTTCCCCCTTCATTGTCATTTTAGCTATTTCTTCAACTAGTAGATTATCTAACTCTTCAATTTGTCCTGGGGGCCTATAAATCACACCTACACGAATTACTGTGTGATTACCAAATTCTAACGTAACCCAAATGGACTCTATGTTCTTCTCACTAACCTTTATTAGGCTAGATTTTATGCTATCCTTCACATACAGGGCCACCCCTCCCCCTTTCTTGCCTTCCCTGTCTTTTCTATATAAAGAGTACCCTGGTATTGCTATGTCCCAGTCATTTTTTTCATTATACCATGTCTCAGTAACAGCGACTAAATCTACACTATCAGTTGCCATTATTGCCACAAGTTCATGGATCTTATTCCCTAAACTGCGAGTATTTGTAGACATGACTCTAAGCTTATCATTTTTTAACACACTTGCTACAGGCACCTTCTGTCCTTGTTTTGGGGGACAATTGGATTGTTGTTTTATCACCCTTTTGCCCCCCCCCCCCCTCCTAGTTTAAATACATCTTAGCAAAACCTCTGAACTGCTCACTGAGAACATTTGTTCCCTTTTCAGAAAGATGCAAACCATCTTTTTTGTACAGTTTATTTCCATTCCAAACAGAGCTACCATGAGCAATAAAGCCAAATCCTTGCTCCCGACACCATTCACCAAGCCACAAGTTAAAGTCCCTAATACGCATCCGCCTGTCATTCTGAGTGTTATGCAATGGCAGAACTTCAGAGAATGACAGTGTGGAAGCAACCTGCCGTATATCATTGGCAAAACACTAAAAACTTCCTTAACCTCTGAAACCTCATTGCAAGCCAAGTCATTTGTCCCTAAATGGACAAGTACATCCAATTCCCCTTCCTGCTTTGCTTGCTTAACAATATTACAGATACGTCTCCTGTCTCTGTGAGCAGTAGCTCCGGGAAGACACCTCACAAGACCACCATTGTCCATCTCCACACCTCTTATGATGGAATCCCCCAACAACAACTGCTTTCTATTAGGCCTCACCATAGTCTTCAAGCCTCTCTGCACAACACCACTAGCCTCAGTGCCTCTCTGCACATCACCACTGGCCTCAATGCCTCTCTCCACAACAGCACTAGCCTCAGTGCCTCTCTCCACAACACCTCTAGCCTCAGTGCCTCTCTGCACAACACCACTAGCCTCAGTGCCTCTATGGACAACACCACTAGCCTCAGTGCCTCTCTGCATAACACCACTAGCCTCAGTGCCTCTCTGCACAACACCACTAGCCTCAGTGCCTCTCTGCACAACACCACTAGCCTCAGTGCCTCTCTGCACAACACCACTAGCCTCAGTGCCTCTCTGCACAACACCACTAGCCTCAGTGCCTCTCTGCACAACACCACTAGCCTCAGTGCCTCTCTGCACAACACCACTAGCCTCAGTGCCTGTCTCCATGACACCATTACACTCTGAAAGTGCAGAAAATGAATTATGTAGAACAACAGACTGTGCAATATGCCTTTTATCCACAACTCTAAGTCTACCAGATCCTACAGTAATCCATTTGCCATTCCTAGTATGTCTCTGTGGCAGTGGCTTTGCAGCAGTTCCAGCCTGAGTTTGTTTACCAGATAATTTACAAATCTCAGACTTCAAAAATACAATCTCCTGCCGCAAGATAGAGAACTGTCTACAGATTAGACAACAACTAAACCTCCAAAAAGTGGAACGCGAAACAAATGCATAGCAACTATTACACTGAACTAAGTCTGCCATTCCAATGAGATCAATTATTTAAATCAAACAAATCTTAACTTTTTATTTATCCTCCTGAATAACTCAGATTACCTCCAGGTTATCTCCAGAATATCTCCAACCACAGACACTTAGAAGCAACACTCTCCAGAATATCTCCAACCACAGACACTTAGAAGCAACACTCTCCAGAATATCTCCAACCACAGACACTTAGAAGCAACACTCTCCAGAATATCTCCAACCACAGACACTTAGAAGCAACACTCTCCAGAATATCTCCAACCACAGACACTTAGAAGCAACACTCTCCAGAATATCTCCAACCACAGACACTTAGAAGCAACACTCTCCAGAATATCTCCAACCACAGACACTTAGAAGCAACACTTAGATGAAGCAACCAAGCTCTATTAGCCAAGCTAATGACAACAGCCCTTATATACTCCTAAAATCACCTCCCACTAGGAATGTTTAACACCTGGGCAGGCCTCTGCTTATTAGCAAACAATAGCTAATTTACACAGCAATCAATAGCAAGTAGCTAACTAATCAAATCAAATGCCTTATAATTACCAACAGGAAATCAAACCTTGTGCAATCAGTAACCTTTTCCTACAGATGAATCTTACCTGTAACAGTAAAAAAGAAAACTCTTAGCACAACTCTTAGACAGTTGAAGCTTCTGTAAAACTCTCCAGAATATCTCCAACCACAGACACTTAGAAGCAACACTTAGATGAAGCAACCAAGCTGTCCTTAAGGGGTTAAGAAGAGCCGGCTTTCTTCATCCCAGAAATCCCAGGGATCCATGAACTGCAACTCTCCAAAACAGTGTGAGACACAAGGGTGTGTGAGGCCTAGCTGGGGAGCTAAGTGCATCCAGTGAGAGCTGCCAGCTGCAGGGGCGTACATAGAGCATTTGGCATCTGGGGTGGATCCTGTGTTTTGCACCTGTCGCCCCCCTGCCCCCCCCTCTTTAAAATGTAAAAAATTGTATATTAACTTGAAAACACTAGAACTATAAAAAAATGAATGATTAACTTAGAAAAAAAACATTGTCCTCCTCATTATACAAAACCCCTGTCCTGCCACCATTATACAAAACTCCTGCCCTGACCTATTATACAAACCCCCTGTCCTTCCCCCTTTTACAAAACTCCTCACAAAAAACCCTGTACACCCTTCCATAAAATGAATGTACCCCCTTCACATAAAAACCCTGCACGCCCTTCCATAAAATGTATACACCCCCCTTCACATAAAAACACTGCATGCCCCCTACACATAAAAACCCTGCACTCCCCCCCTTCACATAAAAATCCTGCACCCCGGCTCCTTTACATAAAGTTAATTCACCCCCTTCACATAAAATGTATAATCCCCACTTCACATAAAGTTTATACACCCCATTCACATTAATCCATAAACCCCCTTCAGATACAGTTATACACCCCTGACACCATCACATAAAATTCATACCCCCTCCTTCACATAAAGTTAATTAAACCCCTGACCCCTTCACATAAATATCCTCTACTCATGATTGAGGATGACTTGCTCCGGCCTCAGGCAAAGACCACTGCTGCCGCCCTGAAGTCCGGTCAGATCCTTCCGCTGATGTAGATCCGTAAAGGCGGATAGGCGGTGACACACTATAAGGCTCAACATTCCCCCTCCCCCTGCTACTCCATATTACTGCAGTATAGTGCGGGCTGATGGTCGCGGCCCGCACTATAAGAACGTGTGGTGGGTGACTCATGACACTGACAGTCATTGCACCCCCCTAGTGAGTGGCACCCGGGGCGGACCACCAACCCGCCCCCCCCACCCCCACTTAGTATTAGTATGCCACTGGCCAGCTGCTGTAGCCCCCAATCATCATAATCACTACAAAGGCCTGTAGTGATTCTTTAAGACTGACTCTTTAAGTGTGTATATAAATACACAATAGAGAAGGAATTTATTTCCACTACTTTGTGACAGGCCTGGTTCATAGACAAAATATTTTTCCTGTAACGGAGTTAAATGCAAATAAGAAACAGTTTGCTGTGGTGTACTACATGAAACCAATGGCCCAGTTTTGACTCTGAATATGGGTGAAGGTGGTTTTTAGTAGTATGTTCTGTAATTATTTACTTGTTAAACCGCAGTAGCAATTAAACAGTATCCCTTGCTTGGTGATACATCCATGCTCACAGCGGAAACAATGAGGCGGTTTAAGACAAATCACTAATTTCTGTCGTATGTTACAGGAAAGTGAAAAACAGCATATTGCTGACACTGCTAACATTTCATTTTCAGTGTTAACTAATAGTCAGAACACATCCACCCGCATACAACACACACTGAGGGTTTTTTACTTTCGGTTGTTTAAAAGCAGTGTATCCTGTGACTGTGAGGAAAAAAACTCAAAGCCTAACTGTGCTATATATAACGTCATGAATTAGGTGGTTTTAACATGTCCAACACTCACTGGTTAGAGTGACATGTGGGTGTTAGCATGCGTTGACCGCATAAATGCATGGTGAAAAATAGACAATAAAAAAATTCCAATTTATCCTGATAGCAAAACCATATATAGTGATATAAGATATAGTGCAGTTCAACTAGATCAATAAAGTTAAAAACAAAAAATAGGGACTTATTCATTAAACAACAATTTGCAGTGAACTGAAAACAGAACTGCAGACTTTAGACTAAAATAGCCAAGTTGTGACAAAATCCAAATCAGACAAATTTTGCAATCTTTTGTTCACCACAATTTACTGTTTTGATTATAAACCCTTTACGATTAACCAGAGCCGAATATACCTCAAGAGCCAATTAAGGAACAGTTTCACCTCAGCCTTACCTTTAAATACACCATATAAAAACCAACAAAAACCTTTACATGTCTGTGTATTGTGGTTCATATCATTACCTAGAAAAATTTACTGAAATGAAGACTCAAGTCCACCAAGTTCAGCTTTTGGCAAGCTAGAGAGGACATAACAAATAATAGAAGATCCAAGACCACTATAGGACAGAGGGGAGAAAAGAAATGCAGCAATTTTACCACATGACAGGAGGCTTCCTATTTTGCATAACTCTCTTTACTAAACTCCATAGCAGTAAAGAAAGTGAAACATTTAAACCAATCAAAATGCAAATAGGGAGTATATTATCCCAGTAAATAGGCTCCTCCTCCTCTTTCTTTACTGCTCCGTCGCAGACAGGTCAGAGTTTTTGGCTCTTCCCTTATTACTTCATAATATATACGTTTTCTGTACATTTATAATTGTTAACTTTTTCTTATTTACTTTATTTCTTCTTATTATCTTTTTCTATACTTATTTTACTTGTGTCCCCTGTATTTTTACTTTAACTTCTTTTTCCCTTTACTGGGACTCTTTGGTTAGGTCCCCCTAGTCCCAGTGGCTTCGCTCCCCTTTTCCCGCTTTTTTAGAAGTACCGCGAGTGCCGCCAGTGCCGCGAGGGACACACACTGGACGGACTTCTACCGCAATTCTCCACACAGAGGTCAGTTAAAAAGCTAAAAGCTGTTAAGGCACATAAGGTTTTAACCTGTGCCTGCTTGGGGTGCTGTCCTTAACTGTGCTGCTAAAGAGGTCGCTTTGTGGCCACCTCTACAACCCTGGGTGAGGCCCAGAACGAAAATCCCAACTAGTGGTGTTGTATTCTGCCCTGCTGGGGCTATATATTATTATTTTACCACCATTGGCACTATATACCCTGCTGGGGTGACTTTGCCACAGCTCTCCTTGGTCTCAGACCCTGCTGAAGGTATAACCTTCCCATACATACCACTACATACCCTGCTGGGGTATCATATATATTTACAACCCTGCTGGGGTTATTTGTTTTTTCTCCTGAAACCAATTTCATACCTTGTATAAACCCTGCTGGGGTAATTTGTACTTTGTACAACAGAACACGTTATTGCACCCTGCTGGGGTCTGCGTAACAATAATAATAAAACAGCTTAGTACTGTCTAATACAGCTTACTGACCTCTATAATACGCCCTGTGCCAACACATATTTAGGCATTATGGAGACCTCTCAGACTACAGAGCTCCAAACCATGGTAAACAAGGTCGTATCCGCCTCCATGGAGAAAGTTCTCTCCAAAATGATGGCCTCTGGTCCTGACAAGAGGAAACCATCAAAAACCCACACAGCCCGCCATTTCTCAGATTCTGACGAACCAGAATCACGCAAGAGCCCTGTGGCGGTACCAGCCTTGCCACTGGGCATTGGAGAAGACTGATTGCCAGCCTCCTGCCATGTGACTATGGCCCCTGGGATGTATTGCCTGCTCTCCTGTACTGCTGAGGATTGCTACCATCTAGGTGGATTTGGCTATGGAGCTTGTGTAATGCCCTCTGTTGGTAGCAACAGTAATATGCACTACCTGAATAGCAAGACGGGTAATTTGCATATTCGGGTAGATTTGCATATCGCTAATTCTGCATGCAGGAGAGACATTTTGTGTTAATTATGGTCTTCCCCACCTATTTATAAATATGTAATTATGTTATAATAAGTCACTGAATGTTGCCTGCTATGATTTGATTGTTTGTAATTTTATTGAGTTTTCACAGCAATGTTAATGTAATGACCATATGGGCTAGTCCCAAGTAAAATAAAGTTTTTGTCAGTTCTACTTCACCCTCAATTTGGAGTCCTGTCTCTTATTGGGGGAATCTGCTACAAGGGATTGCTATGCTCTGCATATTCCCTTGCTAGAATCACTCCTAAGCTCTTTTAAGAGCTTGTTCCTGCTTCGCTCTGGAAGGAAGAGAGGTTCGTCCTGCGGTGATTGTGGTGTCGGCTAGAGTGCTTGGAATCCTCAAGAAGCGCTAGGAGCATCCATCAATGGAGGTACCCAGTCGGGGTGCCAGGTGATCCGTTACAAGCCCTCACGGGCCAACGCCATTGGAAAGGCGAAAGGGGTCACCAAAACCCTAACAAAGGCAAAAACCCTGCTAAACGCACTAAACCCGCTATAGCCACCACCCCGAACCCGCAACACGAGTACTCTTCGGAAGAAGAAGAATCTCACGCTAAATCCATGGCCATCTTAGATGAATGGCAAGCGGACGAGTCAGATTCCAACGAAGACGTTTGGGGCTCAGACTCAGGATCCCAATCCTTCTTTCCACAACACACCTTCATGGGAGAACCCCAAGAACCAGACAACGCGGCAACCCCGCAGGAAGACGAAGACACCATATTCGACCCGCTGAGGCAAAAACTTTTTGACCCACGAAAAATAAGACACCCACGCTCAAGCGTCTGGACACCACCCGACCACTTAGCGAGGTTCATGCACCTCTGGTGACGAAAGTCCATGGACAAGACAGTCCGCAACCGCTTGAGGTCGGAATGCCCACAACCTTTTCTACCTGACCATGTTACGGACACTCCATAATTCGACCAGGTGATGACCACCTTTACGAGGTGGCCGTGACCCATGCAAAGGAGTGGAGAAAGGGTTTAGAGGGGTACAGGATAAACTTATGGATTCTGTGGGACCATTATCCAGAATTATGTATTTGGCCGCCAAAGCCGATCAATTCGACACTACTATGCTGCGAGAATGGGCGCATGATGTGCGGGAATGGGCACAAAGGTGCTTTTGTTTTGTGGGTAATGCCAATGTCGCCTTATCATCCGAGCGACGTAAAGCAGCACGTCTCCGCATTGACGGGAAGTTGGTGGAGTTGGGCACCAAAGAACTAGGTCCTATGGCACAGGGCAAGCTCTTTGGAGAACCTTTCCTTAAAGAGTGTCAGGGTACCTGTGGTCTCTACCTCCGAAAGAGGTAGAGACTTAGCTGTTCCTCCATCCAGACGGTCTGATGGCTCCCTTCCCCGCGGTCTATCCGGTCATGCTAGGCCGGCCGCGAGGGAGTGACTGCCTTTTACAGCATCTAGGCAGGAAGTAGTCATCAGGACACTCCCCCGGAACGACCTGTCAGTCAATTGCTGCAGGACCAATCAGGACGCCTCAGAGGCGTGGTTACTGCTCTGAACAGGGTATTTAACAGAGCTTCTTTCATTAGCTCATTGCCCTGTCGTGGTTCTAGCTTGTTCTAGTCACTCAGTGCTTGTGTATTCTATTATCCCTTTTGGTTTTGACCCAGCTTGTTTACCTTACTCTGCTTATCTCTGTTACCCTTGATTCGGCTTGTCTCTCGCTTACCTGTCTTCTGTTACCCTCGACCTCGGCTTGTCTTTGACCATTCTATACTGTACTACTTACGTTAGTCCGGCCATTCTAAGGTCCGGTATACGTATCTGGCTACTGTTTGTACTCTGCGTGTTGGATCCCTGTCCCGATCCTGACATTACGACAGGGCCAATGGATCCTGCAAGTACAAACAGTCAGCTGGCTGCTCCTGATCCTAGGTTTGAAGCCATGGATCACAGAATGGATCAGATGGCGCTTGCGCTACAGGCTCTATTAGCTTGTGCCAATAACCCACCAGAGGAGATACGTAATACCCCTGTTTCTCCTGTCGGTTCAGGTCTAGAGGTAGCCACAGTGGGTGCTTCTTCTCACATTACCCCCCCAGTACGCTATGGTAGGGCTCCTGAGAAGTGTCGTGTTTTTTTAAACCAAATTAGTATCCACTTTGAATTGCAACCTCGCTCTTATCCTACAGATAGGGCGAAAGTAGGATTTATTATCACCCTACTCATTGAGAAAGCTCTGAGATGGGCCAACCCACTATGGGAGAACGATAATCCATTAGTTTATAACTATAACGCATTTGTAGCTGCTTTTAGAAGAACATTTGACCCTCCAGGTAGAAAGGTTAATGCAGCCAGATTACTGTTGCGCCTGAGACAGGAGAACCAAACACTGGTGGATTATGCACTAGAGTTCAGGTCTCTGGCGGCAGAAATCAAGTGGAATGAGCAGGCGTATATGGATGTATTTTTGAATGGCCTATCTGATGTAATCCTTGATGAGGTTGCTACCAGAGAACTCCCTGAGAATTTAGAGGATTTAATTTCGTTCATCTCTCGTATAGATGAACGTCTAAGAGAGAGACAGAACACTCGAGAGAGGAACCAGAGACCTTCTTTTAGGTTAGCTCCCGCTGTTTCAAGTCCTGACTCCACGATATTTTTGCTTACTGAACCTATGCAGATAGGGTATACCCGCCTCTCTGAGGAGGAAAGACAGCACAGGAGAAGAGAGGGTTTGTGTATGTATTGTGGAGCCAAGGGTCATTTACTCTCGAACTGTTCTAACCGCCCGGGAAACGCTCGCACCTAAGTCTTTCTAGAGGACAGGCCTTGGGTGTTTCTATTTTGTACTCTACTCCTGATTATAAAGATCACAGGCTTCTGCTACCAGTTTCCTTAACTTGGGGGAAGGAAGTAGTAAGGGCTATGGCATTGATAGATTCCGGTGCTGCTGAGAATTTTATCGACCAAGCCTTTGCTAGTAAGAACAATTTCCCATCCCAGCTAAGGGAGACACCTTTGGCCATTGAGGCCATAGATGGTAGACCACTACTAGACCCTGTTATCTTTCGTGAGACCATACCCATTAATTTAAATGTTGGTATCCTACACGTGGAGAATTTATCTCTTCTGCTCATTTCGTCTCCTTCCGTTCCCATAGTTCTGGGGTACCCATGGTTGAAAAAACATAACCCTATTATCGATTGGGAGTTAGGAGAGATACTCTCATGGGGCCAGGGCTGCCAGGATCGGTGTTTGTGCAAGGTTTCTCCATTAGCTAATATTAACATACCGGAGAATCCTACTCTGTCCACAGAAAGACAAATACCAGACCTTTACCTAGACTTAAGGGCAGTGTTTGACAAGAAGAATGCCGATTCTTTGCCTCCACACAGGTCATTTGACTGTAAGATTAAGCTTCTACCCGGCACTATGCCTCCGAGGGGCCATGTATATCCTTTGTCTGTTCAGGAAAACTCGGTTCTAGAGGAGTATATTCGGGAGAATTTAGAAAAGGGATTCATCAGGAGGTCTTCTTCTCCGGCCGGGGCTGGGTTCTTTTTCATTAAGAAGAAGGATGGCACGCTGAGACCTTGTATCGATTACCGAGGCTTGAATAAAATAACTGTCAGAAATGCCTATCCTATCCCACTGATTACCGAGTTATTTGATCGTCTTAAGGGCTCCAAAATCTTCACCAAGTTAGATCTCAGAGGGGCTTACAATTTGGTGAGAATCCAGCAAGGTCACGAGTGGATGACGGCATTCAATACCCGGTATGGCCATTACGAATACACTGTTATGCCATTTGGACTATGCAATGCTCCTGCAGTATTTCAAGATTTGATTAATGAGGTACTTAGGGAGTTTCAGCATGATTGTGTTATTGTTTACCTGGACGACATACTAATACACTCTAAGGAGATTGAGACTCACCATAGACAGGTCAGAAAGGTATTACACAAGCTGCTGCAACATGGTCTATATTGCAAATTGGAGAAGTGCAGTTTTGATCAGTCTCAGGTAGACTTTCTTGGATACGTGATTTCTGGGGAAGGTTTTAAAATGGATCCTGTAAAACTTCAATCTATTTTAGACTGGCCCTTGCCCAAAGGACTCAAGGCTATCCAAAGGTTTATTGGTTTTTCCAACTACTATAGGCGCTTCATTAAAGGATACTCCTCTATCATTGCGCCTATTACCAATATGACCAAACAAGGGGCTGATACTAAGTTCTGGTCTAAGGAGGCTCTGGGTGCTTTCAAGACTCTCAAGGAACTTTTTGCCTCGGCTCCCATTCTAGTCCATCTTGATACGACTCTGCCTTTCTTGCTCGAGGTCGATGCCTCTGAGACAGCAGTTGGGGTTGTTCTGTCTCAAAGGTTAGGGGTGGATAAACCGTTACACCCTTGTGGTTTCTTCTCTAAGAAATTTTCTGGGCCTGAGAGCAGATATGACATCGGGGAAAGGGAACTGTTAGCAGTCATTAAAGCCTTAAAGGAGTGGAGACATTTGTTGGAGGGGACCCTACACCCTATTACGATTTTGACGGACCACAAAAACTTGTCCTATATTGGGGAGGCTAAGCGCTTATCCTCTAGACAAGCTCGTTGGTCCTTATTCCTGACTCACTTCAATTATGTACTGACTTACAGACCTGGTTCTAAAAACTCTAAAGCCGATGCATTATCTCGCCAATATGAACCTTCTACTGTACCTGAACCAGTTCTTTCTTCTATAGTTCCGAAATGCAATATCATTGCTAATACGAATCTCAGGATTCATTCTCCATTATTGGCCGAGATCATTAAGTTGCAACATCTAGCACCTAAACAGGAACTTTTACAGTGTTTACATAATAGCAAGATGGCGGGACATCCTGGTATTCGCAAAACTTACGCGTTGATTTCTAAGGACTTCTGGTGGCCTGCTTTACGGAGGGATATTGAGGAGTTCATCGCTGCATGTGAAGTTTGTACTAAAACCAAACAACCCCATACGCTTCCATGTGGATTCCTGCAACCCTTGGAGGTTCCAGAAAAACCATGGTCCTGTTTGGCCATGGACTTTATTGTCGATCTACCTATCTCTAAAAGACAGACTGTTATCCTCACCGTGGTTGACAGGTTTACTAAGATGGCACACTTCATTCCCCTGCCTAAACTCCCGTCTTCTCCCGAATTGGCAGAGATATTCGCTAAGGAGATTTTTCGCCTACATGGGATACCCTCTCAAATTGTATCGGACAGAGGCTCCCAATTTGTTTCCCGCTTTTGGAGGTCCTTCTGCTCTCAACTTGGTATTAAATGAAACTTTTCTTCTGCCTATCATCCTCAGTCTAACGGAGCTGCTGAACGTACCAACCAGAAAATTGAACAATATTTACGATGCTTTGTTTCTGAACACCAGGATGATTGGGTCGGTTTGATTCCTTGGGCGGAGTTTGCACACAACAATCTCGTTTGCGATTCTACTCATTCAAGCCCCTTCTTCATGAATTATGGTTTTCATCCGTCTATTCTTCCTTCGGATTCTCCTTCCCAGGGGGTACCGTCGGTTGATGTTCATGTTGCCAATTTGAGGAAGTTGTGGGATCAAACTCGACAAATCCTTGTGCACAACTCTATGTTGGTCAAGAAACACGCTGATAAACGTAGAAGGGCGGCTCCGGTCTTTGTTCCTGGTGATAGGGTATGGCTGAGCACGAGGAACATCCGTTTAAAAGTGCCCTCCATGAAGTACGCTCCTCGTTATATTGGACCCTACAGGGTGCTGACCCGTATCAATCCAGTTGCGTATCGTTTAGCTCTTCCTAATACCTTACGCATCCCGAACTCGTTTCACGTTTCATTGCTGAAACCACTCATATGTAACAGATTTTCCTCCACAATAGCCCCTCCTCGCTCCGTTCAGGTGGAGGGTCAGGAGGAGTATGAGGTTAACTCTATTATTGATTCTCGAATCTCCCGGGGGAGAGTACAATATCTGGTTGATTGGAAGGGATATGGTCCTGAGGAGAGGAGTTGGGTACCTCAGGAGGATGTTCATGCTCCCCGTCTCCGCAGGGCGTATCACTCTCGCTTCCCATCTCGTCCCGGTTCATTCCGCCCGGTGGGCGTATCTGAGAGGGGGGGTACTGTCAGGGTACCTGTGGTCTCTACCTCCGAAAGAGGTAGAGACTTAGCTGTTCCTCCATCCAGACGGTCTGATGGCTCCCTTCCCCGCGGTCTATCCGGTCATGCTAGGCCGGCCGCGAGGGAGTGACTGCCTTTTACAGCATCTAGGCAGGAAGTAGTCATCAGGACACTCCCCCGGAACGACCTGTCAGTCAATTGCTGCAGAACCAATCAGGACGCCTCGGAGGCGTGGTTACTGCTCTGAACAGGGTATTTAACAGAGCTTCTTTCATTAGCTCATTGCCCTGTCGTGGTTCTAGCTTGTTCTAGTCACTCAGTGCTTGTGTATTCTATTATCCCTTTTGGTTTTGACCCGGCTTGTTTACCTTACTCTGCTTATCTCTGTTACCCTTGATTCGGCTTGTCTCTCGCTTACCTGTCTTCTGTTACCCTCGACCTCGGCTTGTCTTTGACCATTCTATACTGTACTACTTACGTTAGTCCGGCCATTCTAAGGTCCGGTATACGTATCTGGCTACTGTTTGTACTCTGCGTGTTGGATCCCTGTCCCGATCCTGACAAAGAGCTAAGCAGACATGTAAACGTCTACACATCCTTAAACAAGGCTCAGACATCAATGCGAAGAGTCTTTAGACAAAACCCCTCCAGGGGTGTTTTTGGACGGGCTGGCCGCCAAAGGGGTCGTGGTGCCAGCCGCTTCTGGCCATCAGGCCCCCACTCTACGAGACCCCAACCTTTTTACCCAGAAGTGGGATACCGCCCATACTCCTACAATCGGGGCGCAGACAGAGGTCGTGGACCACGCACCCGAGGCAGAGCTTGTTTTTCCTCAGGTAAGCAACCATTTCACTAATTTTTCACTTCCAATGCGTACAGCAGGTCCCATATCTCTTTTCTTCCAGGAATGGACCTCCATCTCTACGGACGCATGGATCCTACAGACAGTACAAGGCTACGTCATAGACTTCGTAGACCAACCACGACAGACGGAACTACCCCGTCCCATCCACTGCTCAAGGATAGACACCTCTCTCATCGACGACGAACTACAAACCCTATACTCGAAAGGCGCGATCGAACCCGCCTCTGACCCTCAAGGTTTCTTCAGCAACATCTTCTTGGTAAAGAAGAAAACGGGAGATCTACGACCTGTCATAAACCTACGACAACTCAACAAATACGTCACTTATAACCACTTCAAGATGGAAGGCATACATCTTCTACGAGACCTCTTACAAGACAAGGATTGGTTCACGAGACTAGACCTCAAGGACGCATACCTATCAGTACTCGACCACCAATCCTGCAGACAATACCTTCATTTCCACAGGCAAGGCCTTCCTTGGCAATTCACGTGCCTCCCCTTCTGCCTCAGTTCGGCCCCATGGCGTTTCACCAAACTGCTGAAACCTGTGGTCGCACATCTTCGAGCGCAAGGAATTCTTGCATTATATACCTGGGAGACCTCCTGCTGTTCTGCTCAGAAAGACTCAGACTGATACGTCACACACAGTATACCACGGATCTCCTGTCATCCCTGGGCTTCATAGTGAACTTTCAGAAATCGGCTATCTCCCCATCACAAACCGTACAATTTCTGGGATTCGAAATAGATTCCATCTCCAGCACCCTACGGCTACCGACAGCAAAAATCTCAGCCATTCGCAAGGAATTACGCAGGGCCATCCGCTGCCACACCATTCCACTCCGCGCCCTTGCATGCATTGTGCGACTTCTCTCGACTTCCATACAAGCTATATTCCCCGGTCCACTCCACTACAGGGCGATGCAGCGACTCAAAGCTTCCTTCCTCAGGAAAAACCCCTCATACGATCAGCCAATCCCGATGACAGAAGAAGTCAGAGACGAACTCAGATGGTGGCTAGACAGCATGGAGGCATGGAACGGCTGAGCCATCTTTGGAAGGACTCCCGATATGATATTAGAATCAGACGCCAGCCTCTGGGGATGGGGTGCGACGAGCGAAAATACATCGACAGGAGGCACCTGGACATCCCAAGACCTCAACATGCATATAAACTGCCTAGAACTCCTAGCCAGGTCATTCGCCATCTGAAGCCTAGCGAAGGACAAGTCGGATTGCTGCATCCTCCTCAGGATGGACAACATCTCTGCAGTCCGCTACATCAACCGCCTAGGCGGAGCCCGTTCCCGCCTCCTGTCAGAAATCACAAGAGATCTTCGATTTCTGCCTACCCCGCAACATCTCCCTCACGGCAGAATATCTCCCAGGAGAGACAAACCTCACAGCAGACTGGTTCTCACGTCACTGGCGGGACACCAGCGACTGGAAACTAGATCCACTAATCTTCAACCACATTGCGGAACACCAAGGGCCACTTCACCTGGATCTATTTGCGTCCCGCAACAACAGGCAAACGGAACTATACTTCAGCTGGCTCCCGGATCCGGAGAGCGCAGCAGTGGACGCATTCCTACAGCCATGGCCGATCACGGGAGCCTTCCCTCCCTTCGCCATGATAGCAAGGACCATACACTACCTGAAGAATCAACAAACCTCTCTAGTGCTCATCACTCCACTATGGAGAGGACAACCATGGTTCCCGGACCTCCTAGCTCTTTCATACAAGGATCCTCTTCTATTACCTCATCATCAGTACATTCTCACAGATCCAGGAGGCAACCCTCACCCACTCTTCCTAGACAATCGTCTCCATCTGGTGGCTTGGACACTTTCAGGGGCTCCTGGTAAGTCGGCGAACTATCGCAGGCTGCTAAAGAACTACTCTGGGACTCATGGGCCCCTGGAACCAGAAGATGCTACCTATCCGCTTGGAACTCCTGGTCCACTTGGTGTTTGGAACGGAACATCGATCCATTTACGGCCCCTATTTTAGCCATTTTGAACTTCCTATCCCACCCATTTTCATTAGGTCGGTCTTACAGATCACTCAACGTAATTCGTTCAGCTATTTCAGCGGCTCGTGTCCCCATACTAGGGATCCCGGTTGGTAAGGACCCACTGGTGTGTCGACTTCTGAGGGGCATTCGATTACAACGCCCTCCAGGCCCGAAATATTCTCGATTCTGGGACGTCGACGTAATCCTCCGATTCCTGAGAGACTGGCCAACTAACGACAGACTCTTCCTCCGACAACTCTCAGCAAAACTCACGGTCTTGCTTTGCCTGGTCTCCTTCCGCAGAGTCTCAGACATTCGAGCGACGGACTCCACATCTGTATTTTATCCATTCTTCCCCATGGATCCACAACTCTGTGTTGTCTCCGCTCTACGTCAGTATGTAGAAACCACCTTACCACTCAGGTCTGCACCCTCAGGTCAACTCTTAGTATCATACGTTAGACCACATGTTCCCATCACAACGACCACCCTAGCGAGATGGGTTCGATGGTTACTATCGCTAGCTGGAGTGGACACTACATTCGGAGCCCACTCCGTACGTGGAGCAGCAGCATCCTCAGCCTTCATGGCGGGTGCCTCCATAACGGATATCCTACACTCCGCGGATTGGTCTAGAGAATCTACGTTCCGCACCTTCTACTTCTGACCGAACTCCGGTGCGGCCATGTCTCTTATACAACAGCGTTAAAAATGCAAAATAGGAAGCCTCCTGTCATGTGGTAAAATTGAAGATTATGCTAGTGTTAGTGTACTTATAATCTTAATTTTAATAATGACAGGAGGCGAGTATTTTACCACCCGGAGAGGAGGGGAACTACTCTATTTCTTACATCTACTACTGTCTCCTTTTTCTTCCTTCTTTATTTCCATCAACCAACATGTTGGCATATTGTATCCTGTATTACCATCAGCCTATCGATCTACTGTTAGACTATACTCTGAATTCGTAATATATACTGTTTCAATGCTATTCGATGGATCAATACCTATATTACAAACAGTTGCCAGACCGGTGCCTAACCTTTCTCACATTCTCATTTCAGTTTAACTTCGTTTCATCTTGCAACTTCTGCGGCATAATCAGAGGACTTCTTTATGTAAAGACCACGACTTCTATCGGACGACTTCTATCACCCGTTGGTGCCTGTTCCCACTCATGCCAAGAAGTTCATCATTCCAGTTGGATATCACAGTTGATGTTTACTACAGACTTTATCGCTAACCTTCTTCCCTGTTCCGATGTCGCTTCCGAAAGAGGAGGAGGAGCCTATTTACTGGGATAATATACTCCCTATTTGCATTTTGATTGGTTTAAATGTTTCACTTTCTTTACTGCTATGGAGTTTAGTAAAGAGAGTTATGCAAAATACTCGCCTCCTGTCATTATTAAAATTAAGATTATAACTACACTAACGCAAGCATAATCTTCAATTTTACTAAGAATACAAGTCACATACTTTTCATACCCAAATATTTATGGACAATAGATTTTAGATACAATGCAATGCAAATATAGATTTTATTTTTATACTATGCGAGCCTGTGAATGAAGTGAATCATATCTTGCAGAGACTATGTCTTGAGCTACTGAGGTAGTGACTAAGTGGGAATGGACTTATCAGTGGTTCTA
Source organism: Pelobates fuscus (assembly GCF_036172605.1). Classification (NCBI taxonomy): domain Eukaryota; kingdom Metazoa; phylum Chordata; class Amphibia; order Anura; family Pelobatidae; genus Pelobates; species Pelobates fuscus. The sequence goes on from NC_086318.1 coordinate 148,854,423, forward strand.
TGTTTCTATGACTGAAGATATAGAAGCGCCAGAAATCTGTAAAGTAGCTTGTCTGCGTAAGTGAAGACATATATAGAGTTGACAACAAATGTATTTCTGTGACGTCTGTCAGAGCAGAAGGGGACTTATAGTTGCACAGATGTACATTACATGTTGTAAAGGTGCTTTTTCGTGCTCTTTAATATTACTACATTCAGGCAAATGCTTTTCCATTCTTCTAAAAAAGGCTTAAACTGAAGATGCAGATATATAAAGAAGGAAGTATAAGGTCAGGTGGCAGTGACAATTAAGTGGCAATTAAAGGTGAAGTCAGTTTAAAACCAGTGAAGCAAATCATACCTTTTTTCAGGGGATAGTATAGTCACTTTTCTCCCTCGTAGCTCCAGTCACTGCAGGGAAACTCTTCCCGCTTGGCTGAGAACATCAAAATTGATGATCTAAGCCATCCAATGATTTTCCATCTGATAAAAATAGGAAGAGCCCCAACTATTTAGAAAGTATTTTGAAACACTAATATTTGTGTGCAGCGAGTCTCCCGAGTATAACAGTACCCCCCATGTACAGATTTTTGAAAGTTACAGGGTCAAATATAAGGCTTGATTTTCCGTTTTTTCACATTGAAATTCGCCAGATTGGTTATGTTGCCTTTGAGAGCGTATGGTAGCACAGGAATGAGAATTACCATTTGCAAAAGAAGACAACCCAAGATATTGCAAATGGGGTAGGTTCAGTCTTTTTTAGTAGCCACTTAGTCACAAACACTGGTCAAAGTTAGCATTAATACTTGTTTTTTTAATTTTTAACACACAAACAAATATAAATGCTAACTTGGCAAGTGTGTGTGACTAAGTGGCTACTAAAAAAGACTGGACATACCCCATATTAAATCCCCTGAGTTGTCTACTTTAAAAAAATATATACATGTGAGGTGTGATTCAGAGATTTATGACAGATAACAGTGTTAAAATGTCACTATTGATAAATTGGAAAAATATATATTTTGAAACAGCAATGACCTACCTGTACTTAAAGCCCTATAACTTGCAAACAAAAGGTAAGAACATGTTAAAATATTTCTTTAAACTCAGGACAAAATTTAGAAACTATGTAGCATGGGTGTTTTTTGGCGGTTGTAGATGCGTAACAGATTTTGGCGGTCAAAGTTAGAAAAAGTGTGTTTTTTCATTTTCATCATGTTTTATAAATAAAAATTAATAGTAAATTATATGAAAAATCTTTAGAAAGACCATTTAATGGCGAGAAAAACTGTATATAATATGTGTGCGTACAGTAAATGAATAAGAGGACAATTACAGCTAAACACAAACACCACAGAACACCACAGAAATGTAAAAACAGCCCTGGTCCCTAACGGTAATAAAATTGAAAAATTGACTAGTCGCTAAGGGGTTAACAGGGGAGGGCTTGCAAAGGCTTTAGAAAAGAGATATACAGCTTTTGCAAGCTGTACTTAGTTATACACAAATGAAAATGCATAATTAAATGCTTTCTGCTAAATGGTGACATTTGCATGTTTGTTTTCATTTGGGCAGCTGAGTGTCCCTTTTATTTAGGGTTTGCAAGTACCTCTCGATAGACTGCTTCAGTATACCACAATCAGTGGCGGAACTACCACCATTGCAGCCAGTGGGGGCCCATCTGGTGGCCCATGCATTCAGGGACACCTGTTGCTGTCTGCATAGTTTACTCTTAGTTGGCAAGTAGCCTGACATGCATTCAGGGCCGGCCTCAGGCCATTAGGCTCCCTGCGCGAAAAGTCTTCACGGCGCCCCCCCACCAAGTTGCCTGTATACAGTCACACACACAGGCACAAGCAGACAGTCACACAAACAGTTACAAGCAGACAGTCAGACACGCTCTGTTACAGGCAGACAGTCACACACACACACACACACAGTTACAGGCAGACAGTCACACATGCTCAGTTACAGGCAGACAGTCACAGAGCCAAACACACAGTTAAAGGCAGACAGGCAGACAGTCATACACACACTCACAAGCAGACAGTCACACATACTCAATTACAAGCAGTCATACACACTCCATTACAGGCATGCAGACAGTCACGCACGATGATAGGCGCACACACACACTCAGTTAAAGGCAGATAGTCACACATACAGGCACAGGCACACACAACGGCACAGCTACAGCGACACACACAATTGGAGTCACAAACAGGCAGACAGTCACACACACACGCAGGCAGACACACACACACAGGCAGACACACAGTTACGCAGACACACAGGCAGACAGTCACACACAATTGGAGTCACACACAGGCAGACAGTCACACACACACACAGGCAGACAGTCACACACACAGGCAGGCAGTCACACACACAGACACAGTCACACACACAGGCAGGCTGTCATACAGAGAGACAGTCACACGCAGGCAGGCAGACAGTCACACACACACACACAGGCAGGCAGTCACACACACACACAGACTACCTCTTTCCATTATGGCTGGAAGGGGTAGTGGATGCAATTGGTTGTTGGGGAAGCAGGGACGCCTTCCTGCTTCCCTCTTCCTGTGCAGCTTTGGGTATGTATAAGCCCCGCCTCCGCCTCTTGATAAGCCCCGCCCTGTCACTCGTTAAGCCCCACCCCCACTGCCGGAATATTTTTTTTATAGACCCGGGTGGAGAATAATTAATCCTCCACCCGGGTACCTGTTTTAGCTCCCCTGACACCGGCCATGTGTGAGCTGTGTCGGCTGTCAGGGCGCCCCCTGGGCCATGACGGACGCACAGCTCGCACACCCCTAAGGCCGGCCCTGCATGCATTCACACTAGGCTAGCCTTCCAATTCTTTAAGCAGACCTAACTCCTGTTTGGGCTTGTCCGCCCCTTTGGGTGGTTATGGTTATATGATTCGCCACCCACCCTTTTACCCCGTCCATTGACATCCTGCTTCATCGGACACTGCTGTTAGGGGTTATGGATTTACGTGACAGATGAAAGCAAGAGATTAGCATAGGGTATGTGGTTTTTTTATAGCTATATCCTGTGAGTTTCCCTCTCGCACCACCTCCACCAGATACATGACGCTTAGGAGGTATGACTGTTTTAGTGTTTTCTGACAGCATTGAAAGTCATGTTTCAGTGTTTGCAGATTACACAAAACTCTGTAAAATAATACAATGTGAGCAAGATATTACTTTGCTGCAGAGGGATTTGGATAGACTGGGGGACTGGGCACTCAAATGGCAGATGAAATTTTATGTTGAAAAATGCAAAGTTATGCACTTCGGCGTAAAGAATACACAAGCAACGTATACCCTTAATGGAAGCGAATTAGGGATGACACACGAAAAAGGACTTGGGAGTTGTTATAGACAACAAACTGTGCAAAAATGTGCAATGTCAATCAGCAGTGGCTAAGGCCAGTAAGGTATTGTCATGTATGAAAAAGGGCATTCATTCTCGGGACGAGAATATAATTTTGCCTCTTTATAAATCACTGGTAACCCGCATATTTAATATGCTGTGCAATTTTGGGCACATGTTCTAAAGAAGGATATTATGGCACTAGAAAAAGTGCAGAGGCGGGCTACAAAATTAATAAAAGGAATGGAACATATCAGCTATGAAGAAAGGTTAACACATTTAAACCTATTAAGTTTAGAAAAACGTCACCTGAGAGGGGATATGATAACATTATACAAATATATTCGGGGCCAATACAAACCATTGTGTGGAAATCTATTCACAAACCAGACTTTACATAGGACACAAGGTCATGCGTTTAGACTGGAAGAAAGAAGATTTCATGTAACGCAAAGGAAAGTTATTTTTACTGTGAGAACAATAAGGATGTGGAATTCCTTGCCTGAAAAAGTGGTTTTAGCAGAGCCCATACAGATGTTCAAACAGCTACTAGATGCACACTTGCAAAAACAGAATATTCAAGGATATAATCTTTCAATGTAGGGTAATCTGACTGCCATTTCTGGGGTCAAGTAGGAATTTTTTTCCTAGCTTGTTGAAGAATTGGAAGTGCTTCAAACTGGTTTTTTTGCCTTCTTTTGGATCAACAGCAAAAAACAAATGTGAGGAAGGCTGAACTTGATGGACTCAAGTCTCTTTTCAGCTATGTAACTATGTTGATAAGATTATGTAATTAGGCCCATCATAATTGTCAGCACCAGGCCCAAGGGGCTTTTAATCTGGCCATGGCAACAGTACATACAAACACACCTGTATATGTGTACAACAGTACATGCAAACACAAAAACATGGTTACATTGAAACGCACAAACACTACTCACAAATACAAGCCTCCAAGGATGGGCAAATGGTAGATCCCCATGTGACATAGCTTCGTGGAAGTTGTACGATAGATAGGGATCTATCCTTTCGCCACTCTTGCGCTAGAGGGGGCTCAAAAATGTTCTCTACATTAGTTCTGCCACTGAACATGATCAAAGAGGTCACTGTAAACACAGTACTCAGAACAACTCACTTCATTCACTTGAAATACTGAAAAAGACTGGTAAGAAAGGTCAGTCATATCACTGCCTTTTGTAACATTGCTTTGATTGCAATATGATACTGTAATCATCAAAACAGCATATGCTCAGAGCATAAACGAAGGTGCCCTGTCCAGGGCCGGACTGGCCAACCGGGATACCGGGAAATTTCCCGGTGGGCCGCGGCACCTGGGGGCTGCTCTTGCAATGTATGTGCCACCGGGTGGCCGGTCCGGTGGCACATACTCTGAGGGAGCCGGCCGGCGGCCGCATTGCACGCTGGAGCTGCCGGACCGGGTGGCAGCCTCGCCGGTCCGGCGGCACTCCTAATGCTGGGGGCTGAAGGAGGAGGGAGGAGCATGTCTCTGTACCATGCTCCCTCGCGGTTCCCACAATTCACAGCACAGGAACCGCGAGGGAGCATGGTACAGAGACATGCTCCTCCCTCCTCCCTCAGACTCAGCCCCCAGCATTAGAAGTGCCGCCGGACCGGCGAGGCTGTAGCGTGGAACGCGCTGCCCCCCCTGACTCCTCTCAGGTAGGGGGGTGGGGGGTGCAAGAAAGAGACAGAGGGGGAGGGAGAATGGGGGGGTGCAAGAAAGAGACAGAGGGGGAGGGAGAATGGGTGGGGGGTGCAAGAAAGAGAAAGAGGGGGAGGGAGAATGGGTGGTGGGGGGGTGCAAGAAAGAGACAGAGGGGGAGGGAGAATGGGTGGGGGGTGCAAGAAAGAGAAAGAGGGGGAGGGAGAAAGGGTGGTGGGGGGGTGCAAGAAAGAGACAGAGGGGGAGGGAGAATGGGGGGTGCAAGAAAGAGACAGAGGGGGAGGGAGAATGGGTGGGGGGTGCAAGAAAGAGAAAGAGGGGGAGGGAGAAAGGGTGGTGGGGGGGTGCAAGAAAGAGACAGAGGGGGAGGGAGAATGGGTGGTGGGGGAGTGCAAGAAAGAGACAGAGGGGGAGGGAGAATGGGTGGTGGGGGGGTGCAAGAAAGAGACAGAGGGGGAGGGTGCAAGAAAGATACAGAGGGGGAGGGAAAATGAGTGGTGGGGGGGTGCAAGAAAGAGACAGAGGGGGAGGGTGCAAAAAAGAGAGGGGGAGGGAGAATGGGTGGTGGGGGGTGCAAGAAAGAGACAGAGGGGGAGAGAGAATGGGTGGTGGGGGGGTGCAAGAAAGAGACAGAGGGGGAGGGTGCAAGAAAGAGACAGAGGGGGGTGCAAGAAAGAGACAGAGGGGGAGGGAGAGTGCCACAGGGAAAGGAGGGAGAATAGAGAGACAGAGGGGGGAGAATAGAGAGACAGAGGGGGAGGGAGAGTGCCACAGGGAAAGGAGGGAGAAAGAGGCAGAGGGAAGAGATATGTGGGAGAGAGAGAGAGACACATGGAAAGGGGGGAGAGAGACAGAGGGGAAGAGATGTGTGGGGGAGAGAGAGACCACAGGGAAAGGGGGAGACAGAGACAGAGGGGAAGAGAGAGACAGGGAGAAAGGAGAGAGACACACAAGGGGAGGGGGAAGAGAGAAACAGAGGGAGAAAGGAGAGACACACACAAGGGGATGGGGAGAAAGGCAGAGGGGGAAGAGAGAGACTGGGAAGGAGAGGGGAGACTCCTCCCCCCTCCCCCACGAGGCTCTCCCCTGGTGGTCGCAGTGTTGAGAGTGAACTCTAGCCCCATAGACACACTACCCCCACACACACACACCATACACATGCACACATTGCCCCCCACACACATTCACAGCCCCCCACACACACATTCACAGCACCCCCCATACACACATTTCCCCACACACCCTACGCATTCACACACTACACCCCCCCACACACACACATACACTGAACCTTTCACACACACCCTACGCATTCACACACTACACCCCCCCCACACACACACACACACACACATACACTGAACCTTTCACACACACACTGCACCCCTCACACATTGCACCACTGCTCCTATACCCTACTACAGCCCCATATCCCAGCAGACCCCAGGTAAGTTGTCAAACTGTTCTTAACCCCTTAAGGACCAAACTTCTGGAATAAAATGGAATCATGACATGTCACACATGTCATGTGTCCTTAAGGGGTTTTAAACGGTTTGACTTCTTACTCTGTGAAGGGGTCCCGGCACTCCTTGCACCATAACCACTACACAGAGCAGTACTGGTTATTGTGCATGGATTTTTTTCTTTAAATAATCTACAAGTGCCCCTCCCGGGATCAGGCTCTGGATCCTCCAATGGTATATGACATGTATATTAATGTGTTTATTAGTTATATACATATATATATATATATATATATATATATATATATGTTAAAAGGCCTGAACTTGTGGAGGCCTGAATTTGTGGGAGGAGTAAGTCCCCTACTTAAACTCCCAGCCCCTACTCACCTCTGCCTTTCAGCTGATTGTTTTGTCCCCATAGCAACCAGCACTTCCTGTCCAGTTTCCCTCCAGAATTTTTTCCTGTTTCCAGCAGTCAGACGTCCTGACCAGTCCTCCGTCCGTTTGAGGCCTTCCACTCGGTTCCCGGTCAAGGTACCCGGTTTCCGGTCACGAGACCGGCACGTTCACGTAAGTTAGGCGTAGGAAATAGCGCCCCGCTATTTCCCGCCGTTTGGGCCTAAAAACGTAGGGGTAGGCTCCCTCTATCATATTCGTACAAATACACGCTTTTTTAACCGATTTCAGTGTTCACGCCAAAACAGACGAACGCTCGGCACTTTATCACTGCTTTTACATATTCGTACGGAAACTACCTAATCTATTATTATTTATATACACAGTAATATTATTACGGGCATTCTCTTATTTCCGTTTGGTCACCCAGGACCAATCTATTTTGTACGATTAAAACACAAACACCTTGCTCTAAATCCATATTCGGCTTGTTCTTATTCAAATAGGCTACAGTATGCACTAAGTTCTATTTCACGAATTCTACTTTTCTTTACGTATATTCCCTGTTCGGTCATATTGCTACTGATACCTTTTTTTTGTCAGTTTGGGGATATAATTAGCTTGTTTAAAAATCTGCCTTGTGATTTTCTTTCTATGTTAACCAGTTAATTTGTTTTACTACTTTTTAAAATATCCACGTCTATCATAAACGTATGGTTTCTATACACTGGCTCGTCACAAACTTCAAATGCAACAGTCAGGATAAAATAGTACTGCAGTTTATTGTCACTTTCCACAATATATACAAGGTTGTGCTCTCCCACAAAATAAAACAAAAAGAAAATAAATCCTACTCCAACTTGGAGACTTACTAAACAGTGTTACTAACTATCCAACTGGCCAGCTAATCTAGTTCCCAGTTTTAAACAAAATGAAATACAGCACTTTAAGCAGGTTTCACACAGTACCTTTGTCTCAGGCTTAACTGCCTCCTCTCTCCCAGCTGTTAGACTCTCTGATGTCTTCAGAGGCTAACCTTTTAAAACCCTAGTGCTGGTTAATTACATTCACCTGGTATATAACATTCAAGGGGTGACTCCCACCAATTAACCCCATCATGCTGGGAATAGAGAGCACTCCAATCTATTACTAACATAGAAAGCCTCTCTGACCTTGCCACAACACATATTTACCTATTAAACACTTCATTTTGTCACATATACTAATAAATACTGTTTATAAACACAATATCCGGCACATAAACGTCTGTACTATTCATTTTCCATATAATCACGCTGTCACATATTTTTGGCTTTACAGACTGCATCGGTTTCTCGCTTTTTCTGCGCTAAAGTTGTTTATTTCAAGGTCTTTTATTACAGGAACAGGTATTGTATTTTATCACTTTGCATTATAAAGCCATAGGCCTAAAATGTTTACATATTGGGTTTTATTACTTACCTCCACACCTGTCGCTAACTATGGAATTTTTCTTTGGTTAACCCTTAGCTCCAGTATTATTCTAGGCTTCCCCCGGTTCTACACAGTTAAACCGTTTCACATAACGTAATTTCTTTATGTCAAACCAAGGTATAGTTCACAACTCGTTTGTTACTACACCTCATATAAAACCTATCACGGTCTCAAGTTCATTACTACTTTTCCACAGGCTTACGCCCACGGTACGTTAATTCTTTACTATTATTTCTACTCAGACATACGGTCATACAGCCATCAGGCTCCGGAAAACACCAAAACCTGACCCGGTACTCAGCCATACCTTCAGGTACTTACGTCTATACCCAAATACGTCCAATCGTCACCCCAAGGCCTCATCCAGCCTTCTCACAAATATCTATTTCAGCCCAGTCACACACTTAAACCTTCCAGATCCCTCAATGCAGGATCTCACGTTGCGCCCCTAACAAACAACCTACTCCCAATTCAAATCATACGCCACCACGATACGCATAAATACGTCAACATCTGTCTTAAAGCCTCAGGACTCTTCCTCAAGGACAGCATAAGACGAGACTTACCACACTTATTACCACCAGAAGGTTCCAGATACCATTCGCAAGAAGTCAAGGTTAGTATCTACACAACATTCCAGTCCTCTCACCTTATCCTTAAATATACAATCGAACTGGCTACAGGGTCTAGGCTAATGCCTTAGCGCACCCTATCAGAAAACCCGTCCCAGCGAGGCCTTCCATCCCCCCCCACCTCAACACGGAGGTACGGCCCCACGCCCAAATCATAGTTACAAGCCTCGCATGCCCTACTACAGGGCGCTAGTCAGGGCCTCACCTGTCACGGCCACACGTTTTGATTTCTCTCTACTGTCACCGAGAGGCCAACATCCCGCCACCACGTCTGTGGCAACTACGTCATAAGCCAAATCATAGGTAGAGCCTCTCACCGCCACTTGGCATTAGCAGGGCCTCACCTATCCAAACATTCAACAGTTAAGTTTTTTGCTTTGGCATCTAGCATTACAGTCCAGTTCTTCCATATACACCACCCCACATACCCCGCCTACTTACCTTACGCCCCTTCTAATATATCTTTCACATAATCATTCCTTTTAGAATGTCCCAAGAACCTATTCCAACCAAAGAATTGACAGAAGAAACTCCATTCACGCCTACCAGACCCGGGTCTCCAGGCGAATCACTCACTCTTTCAACCCCCACGTCCTTGAGAGCATGGACTATTCCCAAAATTACGGCCGAGCTTAGGCTCAGGGGAATCCCCTTTCCGGCCACAGCTAGGAAGGCTGAACTTTATAGGCTACTTACTCACCAAGCCCCCGAGCCCAGGCCAGGGACTAGCTCTCAAGGACAACCACCAAGCAACAGCACGGCCACCCAGGATACCCTGGCAGAGATCTTGGCCAATCTACAGACCCTCAATAGCAGGCTATCTAAGGTGGAAAGCGCCATCTCCTCCCCAGGTACTACCACGGTAGTCCCAGTCGCTTTCACGGCTGTACCTACTATACCAACATGCCCTCCTATACTCCCCCCTCCAGCACCGGGCACAGCCATTACACCATTTGAGTCACCAGCACACTCCGTCCCTGACTCTATCAGGAAAGATATCCTAGACGGGAAGGATGTGTGTCTGGTGTCCTTGCTCATAGCCTCACAGGATGTACTTGAGAACAAGGCATTCAATTACGGTGATATCTCTGTGGTGCTCAAGACAAGGGATCCCAGGCTTAATCATCTGGTGGATTATCTCACCACAGGGTTCACTAAAGGGTTTCTCACGGGTATTGTAGCCATTCCCCCAGGTACACTAGAATGCCCTAATCTCCAGTCAGCACGTTTAGACCCAGTCTCCATAGACACTCTCATTGCCTCTGAAATCACCAACGGTTTCATGATCGGCCTCTTCACCATTCTCCTCTTGGCGCACTAACCCCATTGGTATTGCTATTCACAAATATTCTAAAAAAATAAAAAAATAAAAACAAACAAAAAAAAAAAAACGTCTAATTATTGATTTATCGGCACCGCACTCCTCTTTTGTTCCAAGCATAAACGCACTCATTCCAGCAGACGAATTCTCACTTCAGTACGTAACCATCGACGACGCCATACAGTCCATCATATCATCTGGTAATTGACCCTGGCTTAGCAAAACGGACATCACAAACGCGTTTAAATTACTACCCATGCACCCCTCACTCTGGCACTTACATGGTGTTAAATGGCGAGGGAAATATTACTTCTCTACATGACTCACTTTCGGTTCTCGAAGCAGCCCCAAACTGTTCGACATTTAGCAGAGTCACTATGCTGGCTGCTTCTGAACGTCACCAGGTGTCACTCCGTTATCCACTACCTCAATGACTTTTTACTAATAGAGCCAGGGTCACCTTCACCCACAGCAATCAGAAGCACTACTGCACTATTTTCCACACTTGGAGTCCCTTTGTCCACAGCCAAAACTATAGGCCCCACAACTAAATTGACCTTTCTGGGGATAGAACTGGACTCGGTTAACCTCAGAGCTAGCCTCCCCCACGACAAACTGTCACGTTTGAGAGGGGAGATGACTTGTTCCTGCGGAATGATGTTTGCACTAGAAAATAACTTCAGTCCCTTCTCGGATCCCTGAACTTTGCGATGCGCATCATTCCGCAGGGAAGGTCTTTCATATCCAGACTCCTTTGCCTGCTGCACGGAGTTCCGGACTCTGGCACAGTTTCTTTGGACCCCCACGCCAAGGCTGACTTAGCTATGTGGGGGAAGTTTTTGAAGGACTGGAATGGAATCTCCATGTTTATTCCCCCTCTCTCCACCTCTTCACCCATCATCCACACAGACGCAGCAGCCAATACCGGTTTTGCAGCCATTTTTGGGAACCACTGGTTCAGGGGCCATTGGCCCACTGATACTGATGCCTTGCCAGGATTCAGAGAGACCTCAGCACTATTTGAAATTTATCCCATTGTGGCGGCCGCACACACCTGGGGTCATCTCTGGTCTGGCAAGGCAGTCAAATGCTACTCTGATAACTCGGCAGCTTGCGAAATCGTGAACAAAGGGCGATCATCTTCCCTGACCATCATGCAGCTGATTCGCAAGCTGACCTGGTTGGCAGCATCCGGCCAGTTTCACTTAGTTTGTTTTCACATCCCGGGTATTCACAACACGGCCGCTGACGCTCTTTCTTGTTCTCAATTTCAGGCATTTTCTCAGGCACTCCCAACGGCTCACCTACAACCATCCAGGACACCACGGTTCCACGATCTAATCCTGGATTAAGCACACTCTTGAACCACGCTAGAGCACTCACTCACCAAGCATTATCACCAAACACGGCTATCACTT